>NC_058135.1:297151331-297192188 GCF_016433145.1 Gracilinanus agilis | reverse complement strand
AGAAAGAAAGAAAGAAAGAAAGAAAGAAAGAAAGAAAGAAAGAAAGAAAGAAAGAAAGAAAGAAAGAAAGTAGAAAGAAAGAAAGAGAAATAGAGAGAGAAAGGTAGTGAGAGAAAGAAAGAAAGATGGAGAGAGAAAGAAAGGAAGGAAGGAAGGAGGGAAGGAAGGAAAGAGGGAACCTCTGCTTGGAGGAAAGCTTCCTAGGAAGAGTCAGATACAAGGTGGCATTCAGGGGTGACTCCCTCCCCAAATACCCAGGCTGAGCTGTCCTGCTGCCCACATGTCCCTGAGTAGGTCGGTCTGGGCAGCTCCTTGGCTTTGCCCTGGATCTGCCCTCCCTCCCCAGTTCAGTAATCTCCCTGCTGGCCAACTGCACACTGAGAGAATGGAAAATCCTGAGCATGGCCTCACTGGGGCCAGGATGGCATGGCAGGCCCGGGTGGGGGGGTGGCAGGCTGATCCCGGGGGCCCAGGGAGGGAGCCGAGGGGCCCAAGGTGACCTACTTGATCTGTGGCCCAGAGCAGTCGCCCCAGGGGGAGGTTTCCTTGCCTTGAATGGGGCAGGGGCAGCCCCCGTGGAGACCCTCCAGGACCCCGTAGCAAGGCAGGGAGAGGAGCTCCTTCCCTCCCAAAGGCTGGCCAGGGCCTCAGGTGGTCTCCCCGGGCGCCCCCAGAGAGGGGGGGAGGCCAGAGGCCGTTGTCTTCTTCTTCACGGTTCTGGCCTTCCGGTGTGAGCAGCCCCAGCAGCCTGGCCTCCCTGGAGCCTCTGCTCAGAAGGGGAGACCCAGGCCTGCCTCGGGGAGCCTCCAGGGCCGCCCCCCCATCAGAGTGGAGCTGCTGAATCGGGCCAAGGACAAAGGCCGTTCTGGCTCTGGGCTCCGGCTCGGGGCAGTGAGGGAGAGTCCAGTGGGGAAGCCCAAGGGGAGCCCCAGAGAAGGCCGGCACAGCAGCCGGGGGCCTTGGAGCTCGGGGTCTGCTGGGCAGGGAAGGGCCGGAGCTGCCCCCGAGGCTCTGAGCCCTGCTGGGTCCGGTGGGTGGGGGAGCCCGGAGGCTCTGGAGTGGATGGAGAGTCAGAGCACGAAGCTCCCCAGGCAGCCTGCTGTGACACCCCCTGGCCGGGGAGGCTGGGGGGCTCCTGCCTGATCCTCCCAGCCTGGCCAGTAGGGCCTGTGGAGGCGGCCTCACCCCCCAGCACGAACCCCAGGGAAGTCGGGGCCCGGGACAACGGCAGCTGGCTCGCCCTCTGGCAGTCCTGCCTAGGCACAAGCGCTGTGGGTGCCAGCCATGGTTTGGGCCCAGAGGAGAAGGGGGAAGGGCTCGCCCGCCTGCTGGGGGAGGACGCCCTGTGGTCCGGCTAATCCAGATCAGAGCCCGGAGGCGTCCCACAGCCCGGGGGGGCCCAGGATGGCTGCCAGAACTCGGGGAAGCCCTCTATGCCAGGCTGTCTAGTAGCACTGCCCCCCCCCGCGGCACAGAAGCCCAGAGAGGCCCCCAGATGTGATCTCCAAGCACAAATGGTCACCCACACGCTGCTTCCACTCTTGGAGCCCCGACCCCACCCTCCGCCTCCCATCCTCTATGGAGAAGCTGCTCTCTCCAGGTAGCCCATAGACCTCTGAAGGGGCTTTACATGGCTGCAGACCCAGGTAGCTTTCTGGGCTTCTGGCTCAGCTAATCACGGCAGCTTCCTGTAAGAGGAGGTCCCAGAGGAGGACTGACTAGAAGGAGCCAGGCGCTGAGAGGACGGAAAGTAGGGCTCTGGCCTCGGAGGGCCGTCCAGCACAGCAGGACTATCCCAGCTTGCCGTGGCTGCCCACAACTGGCACCGGATCTGTTTGTGAAACTGAGCCCGCGCTGCCCGCAGGGCCCAGAGAAACCCTGCTAGAGGAAGGGGGTGGCAGCCCAGACGGGCGGGCAAAGAGAGGGCAGGCGGGCATGAGGAGGGAGGAAGGGAGGGAGGGAGGGAGGGGAGGCATGCCCAGCGGGCCCAGGAGCCAAAGGGACCTGGCCTACAGGGAAGCCCGGGGCTCCCTGCCCTGGCACCGGCCATCTGGGCAGGCTGGCCCACACCTCCTGCCCACTGAGGCCTGGCCTGACTCTCTCCTCTCAGGGCCTGGGAAGCTGCCTCCAGCTCATGTAGGTGGAACGGCAACCCCTGCCCCCTCCGGCTCGGGCCCCCTCAGTCAGCCGTCCGGAAGCGGAGAGGGAGGCCCCTTCACAAAGGGGGTGCATCTCCCCAGCCGGGGGACTCCCAGGGAGAGATGGAGCCTGGGGGGGCCCTCGGGGCCTCCTCTCAGGCTCCCTGTTTACGCTGCCCAGGCGCCAAGTCTTTCCTCACCCTCTGTCCACCCGTTGAGCCCTGAGCTTGGTCCCGGGGCGGCCCGCGGGGACCCCAAGGCTTTGGCGGGGAGTGCCAGCCTCATGAGCTAGGAGACGGCTCGGCCCGTTTGTCCCAGGGGTCAGGGGTGAGGGTGGGGGGCAGCCCCACTCCCACTGGAGGAAGGGAAATAAACCGCTCGCCCTCCCTGACTGCTCCGGGCTGCCTGGAACCCCCACTGGAGCCTGGCCGCTCCTCGAGGGCCGGGAGGTTGCTCGTTAGTTACTGGCTCTTCGGGGTCTCTTGAACAGAACGGCTGCCGCCATCTGCCCCCCGACTGCCCTCCACACAGGCCAGGACCATCACCAGGAAAGCCCAGCTCAAGTTTGGTCAAAATGGCCAAAGGATGGAGCCCGGGGAGATGCCAGTCCATGCCACGACGGCTCCATTTTGTCCCCCCGCACGGAAGGCTCCCCAGAGAAGGACGGGATCTCTGAGGACGCCTCCATCCTCAGGCGGGACGCCCCGTCCTGCCTCGCCGCCCCCCAATGTCTCCGGGAGATGCTCCTCATTAGGGCCCCCCCCCGGGTGCCTGGAAAAGAGGGCAGAATCTTCCAGGCAGTGGGGAGATGCTTTGTGGAACCTTAGTCTCCCCGGCCCGGGGCTCTCAGCTTTCCGGGACCCCTCTGGCCAAACCCGCATGCAGGAAGTGGGGCCTGCAGCTGGAGGCCTGGCCCGGGCTCACCACAGCCCATGGAGACCACCCTCGCTGTGGAGACCATCCCAGAGAGTGGGCAGGCCTGGCCCAAAGGCTCTCTCCCCTTCGGCGACGGCTTTGCCAAACGGGGCGGGCGGGGGGGGGGGAAGGAGGGAGGGAGGGCCGGGCCCCGTCGCCCTGGGCCCGGTGACCCCCGCTAGCTTCCCCCTCCGAGGGCCCCCGGCAAGGCCAGGCGGGGCAGCCCTTCGCCGGCCCCCCACCCCAGCGCCACCACACCCCCGGCTTCTTCTCTGTGGATGTTGTCAGCCCCACCGTTTTGCTTGGCTCGGGATTCTGTCCACACCCAGCCTGCCCCAGCCCACCCTGAGAGGCTCCCCATCCCGCTCCTGGAAAGGGAGAGGGGTGGGGGCCAGGCCAAGGTCAAACAGCGGGCCCTGAGCTTCAGGCCCGAGCGGGGGGGGGGGCTGAGCCCCAGAACCGGGCAACGGGCCCCCCCCTGCGCAAACGGGCCCTGCTTCGGGCAGCTGGGGAGACGAGAAGCCGAGGCTCCACACAGATCTTCCGTCCAGCCTCACTGCCCAGGCCTCCGCCCGATCCTCCCCAGTGCCCCCTGCCTCTCCCTGCTTTGTGCACAGCTAGATCATCCTTTAAGGTCACAGGCTTAGAGCTGGAAGGGGCCTTCGAGGTCCTGGAGTTCCTCCTTCTGCTCCTTTTACAGCTGGGGAAACTGAGGCCTGGAGGAGGGCCAGACTGAGGTCATCGTTGCACAGGGCAGAAGCAGCAGAGCCAGGACCCAAACGGACCCTTCGAATCTAGGCCAAGGGCCCTCGTCCCACCCTTCTCGCCCCATCTCTGGCTGCCAGAGCTGATGGCTTGAACAGACGCCGTGGCCAGACGCACCCCTGGGGGCCTCGACGCCCCCATCTTCCAGATTCCCCTCATGCCCTCGCCTAGATTTGCGTCTTTCCCAATTCTCCCCATCCTTCAAGACCCAACCCACATCCAGGCTTGTCCACACGGACTTCCCTCTCCCACCCCAGAGCCCCAGGCCAGCCCCCTCCGGCCCCTGGGCCCGGGGGTGCCCTCAGGGGTGCTCAGCAAAATAGAAAATGGCCGGGCCTGGAGAGTGTCCACCGTGGCCTTAGTACCCAGAGGCCTCTCGGAAAATCCCTCTTGGAGGACTTCACGGGGGTGCTTCTGCTGGAGCTGGGACCAGAGGGCCCGAGTTCAAGTCTCACGGAAACCCCTTCTTTCTTGGGGGACCTTGGGGAGTCCCTTCATCTCTCGGCCCGCTTTCTCCTCTCAAAAACAAGCTTCCTTCGGCTTTGAACGCATAGCGCTCGCTTTTCTCATCTGCCAAACGAGGGGCAGGGCCGGAAGGTGGGACCCCGAGGCCTCGGCCAGCTCGGAACCCCACGAGCCCTCCCCGAAGCGGAGAGGGGGTACGGCGCTCCAAGGGAAGGCCCCCTCCTCCCCCTTCGCGGGTTCCTCTACTTCCTTGGCCCGGGTCCAGGCTTTGGGTGTTCTCCGGGGCCCCCACCCCACCCCACCCCACAGCCGAGCGTCTGGCCCTGGCTCCAGCTGGACTTGGCCCGCCAGCTCGGCCTTGCGGGCTGGGGAGCTGACGTGGGCCGTGGGCTGTGGGGCAGGGTCCTGGGCTGCTCAGGCTTGTGGCGGGGAGGCCTGGGTGATGGGCCCCGAGAGCCATGGGAAGGAAGCTCTGGAGCGGGCCAGGGCAGAAGCTGCTTCAGCAAGGTCATTAGTGGTAAGCCAACGGGCCGCCGAGGGCTCAGGAAACATTCTGTGGCTCCACAGAGGGCTTTGAACTTCCCAAGCGGCCCCTGGCCGGACGCACAAGGGGGAGCGCGGGGCGCGGGGCCAGGCCACAGGCCACCACTTGGGGCCAGGCTCTCCCACCCCCGGCCCGTCCTGGCTCAAACCTTGCTTATCTTGCAGGATTCCAGGGCCGGGGCATGGGGGGGTCTCAGACCTGAATGATTCCTGCTGGGGCCCCGATGGGGCGGTCTGAGGGGGGGGCCAAGTCACCCCCTCAGACCAAGGG
The DNA here is from genome assembly GCF_016433145.1 of Gracilinanus agilis. NCBI lineage: Eukaryota > Metazoa > Chordata > Mammalia > Didelphimorphia > Didelphidae > Gracilinanus > Gracilinanus agilis. The sequence continues at coordinate 297,187,091 of NC_058135.1, read as the reverse complement.
CTCCCCGAGGCCGGGCCAACCCATCCCCTCGAGGACTCACGGCCGACGCTGCTATCAGACACCCTGGCTGACAGCGGGCAGAAGGCCGTGGCTGGCCAGGCCGGAGCTCCCAGCAGCCCGCGGTCACTGCTCGTGTCTCCCAGCTGATCCCGAGCTGCGGGCCCTCGAGGCAGCCCAGGAATCAGAGGCCGAAGGATTCTTCTTCTTCCCTCCGTTCCCTAGCTGGGCCCCAGGAGGAAGGCAGCCCTCTCTGGGGGCAGACTTGGACTCTTCTTTCCTTTGCCTCTGCCTGTGGAACTCCCCCAGGACCCTCATTGCCCAGAGATCCAGCCTCGGATCCTCGGCTGGCATCCGAAGCTTTCCGCCGCTGGGTCTTGGCCTCCTTTTCGAGCTCCCCCTCCGAGGGGCGCCTCATTTTCCCTGCCTTCCCTGGCCGGCTTGCCTAAGTCTTCTCTTGGAGCCCCCACCCCATCCTCCGCATCTCCCCCCTCTTCCCTGGGGCTTCCCTAGGGCTAGGCCCACCCCCTCCTCTGGGCCACCTCCTCACGCCCACCCAGCTGCCGTTAACGGGAGAAGGCCCGATCCTCTCCCATGCAAGCCGTTCCTTGCTTCGTGCGGGTGAGGAAGGCCGGCGGAGAGGACAGGGCGGGGGCCCTCTTCATTCTCCAAACCTGCCCCAGTCACTCCCACTGCTTCGTGGGTCTGCCACGACTCTGGCGCGCCAATGTCTGCAGGAAATCGGGGTCAAGGGGGAAATGGGGTTCAGAAGCAGCCCAGCAAGCTAGCCAGAGAGCGGAGGGCAGAAATTCATATCCTGCTCTTCCCTGAGATGGCCCCAGAAGCCCCTGCTTGGACAGAGATGGAGCCTCAGGCCTCCCCGGGGAGCCCCCATCCCAAAGCCAGAAGGGCAGGCCCCAAGGAGCCAGGCAGAAATGGCTCGTCAAACGTCTCCCAGCTTGGGGCACGAGAGACGGAGATGGGAGTGGACTAAGGAAGGGAGTGACTGGGAAGGTTCCTTGGGTCTGGGGCCTAAGCAGTCCTGCTGCCGGGCAGAACTCGAGGGGCTTCCCCAGAGGAGGGAAGAGCCCAGAACAAAGGCCCAGCTGGGGTTTAGGGCCCATCATTAAGATCGGGGCAGACAAAAGCCCCAAAGGAGGGCGGCCGCTGGTCGCGTCTCCCCATCTAAGCCGGCCAGCCACAAGCCAGTCGTCCCTGGCCGAGTGGTCCAGGAGGCTTCCCCAAGAAACTGAGTCAAGGGGCCCCCTCACACACGGCCTAAATGGAAACCAGTGCCCGAGGCATTGGCCTGTCCCCTAGGGAGGACTCCCAGCTCCTCCAGGCTAGATGGCGAGGAGGCCTTCAGGCCCCAAGGCTCCATCCTGTGGCCCCCAGCTCCGCGGCGGCCCCGGGGCTCCACAGCGCCAAACTGTCCTTGGGGTGGATGCCGAGCAGGGCGCCGCTGGCAGTCTCCTGCCCTCTGGTCTCCCTTGTCTGGAGGGACTCGGGCCTGGCAGCACGCTTGGCCCGGGCTCCTCTCAGACACACAGAGGGCCGGGCAGAAAAGCGACCCTGCAAAGGGAATCCAGGCTAGTCCAGGGCAGGGCCCGGCCCTCCCACCCAACTCCTGTCTCTGCCTTCCTGCCTAGCCCTGCCAATGAGGTCTCTCCCTCCTGGGACCTCTGGTGGCATCCAGCAGTTCCCTCCACGTGCCGTCTCAGTCAAACCTCCCTCTCTGCACGGGCCAACGGGGTGGCCACCCGTAGTGTCTCCGGGGCAGTGGCCCTTCCTGCTCCAGCCCGAGCGTCCCGCGCTCTTGATTTCTTCCTTTGGTTTTAGCGCCGTCTGTCTGTCCCGGACGCCCCCTGCTCTCTCTCAGGGCCTCGGGGCAGTGTGTGTGTGTGTGTGGGGGGGGGCGTAGACCTTTGTGGAGATTTCAGGGAAGCTCTTTGGGGCAGGAGGAGAGCCTGGAGGGCTGAGGGCACACTCTGCCCGCTGGAGGCTTAGCGGAGGGCAAGCGCCAACACTTTGTTTTGGGGAGAAACAGGGAGGAGGGGGAGAAGGAGGTGGTGGGAAGAGGGAGAAACAAGGAGAAAAGGGTCTTCCACCAAGTTAAGCAGCAGAGAGAGAGGGCCCTGGGGTGCCCTCCCACCCACCACGCCGCTTTGGAATCCTCGCGGGGAGGCGTCCGTGTGGCCAGGCGCGCCGTCTCGGCCTGGGGCTGGTTCATCCTGTCTCCCCGCTGCCCGGCCCCCCTGCTTGGCTCAGTCCCCCGGCCCCAGCGAGAGAGCTCAGGGCCCCTGGGACAGCTGGGGGGAGGCGATGTGTGCCTGGGTGGGGTGTGGATGTCTCGGCTCAGCCCGACTAATGGTTTCCACCGGAGGTGAGGCAGCCCGTGGGTAAACAGAGCTCACACAGAACGTACTTTTCTATATATGCACACACACATAATGTATGTCTGTCTGTGTCTGCAGAGGCGGGGAGGGGTGGGAGGAGAGGGGCACAGAGCCTCGAGTGATTCCAGCTCCCGCCCCCGCCCCCTCCGCCCCTCGCCGTCTCCACACGGGCACAGCTAGTCGGCAACACGCAGCTGGGGCATCCCGGTGGCAGGGGTGCCCTCCCGGCTAGAGGGGAGACCACGGGGCCCCCAGGAAGTCTCCGAAGGCCTAGTTTGGGCAGGGCTCCAGGGCTTGGAGGGACACCGACCCCCGGCCCCTTCCTCCCTGGGCCTGCTCGCTTCCCCGATTTCTGAAGGAGTGTTTCTGGGAGAGACCCTGCTGGGGTCTCCTCCTCCTCCTCCTCCTCCAAGTCCAAGCGGGGCAAACCAAAGGGGCTTCTGGGAGCCCAAGGGCCTTCCTGGCACTTACTTGGGCTGGGCCCCTCAAACACACACTGCCAGGGCAAGAGCCGGGCAGGGCAGGGTAGCCAGTTAGGCAGGGATGGCACAGCAGATGGCACAATGAGGAAGGACCCCCACTCTGACCGCCAAGGGAGAGTTTCCTGGTCCCCTGGTCCCCCTCCTCCCTGCCCTGGCTGCCAGTCTGGGGTGCCTGGCACTGCGGGTGGGCAGGACAGGCCGAGCGACAGACCGACTGACTGCCTGAGTGCTTCCACCTGCCCACACCTCTGCAAATCCTCCTTTTATGAGGGAGCAGAGAGAACCTGTGGCTCCTGCTGGGTTTATTGTGGAATTCAAAGTAAGCCGAGCCAGGCCAAAGCCCTCAGCCCCGGGAGCCCCCCAGACCCCAGGTCTCCCACTGGGGTCAGCATCTGCCCCAGCCAGATGTCAGCTCAGGTGGCACTGGAGGCGGGCCAAAGTCTGGCCCCTCAGCCTCCTCGGGTTCCCAGAGACCCTCCGCCTAGCAAATCTAGCCAATCTACGGGGACAAAAGGGTCCGATGGACTCCTGCACACCAAGATCTCCCCCGAGCTCCCAGAGGGCCTTTATTCTCCGCCTTTTCACAGAGATTAAAGTCTTAAACGGAGGGGATGAAGCCCTAATCGGGGATTTTCAGGAACCAGCTGGCTGGGGCTGGGAGTGGAGGGTCCCCTCTTGAGGAGGAACCCCTGGAATCCCACCATGTGGGTGGCCACTTATTCTGCCTATGGGCAAAGCTGGCTGGCCCCAGAAGGTCTGGCTCGGGCCAGGGAGGAGGCAACGACTTGGGGTGCAGTCGTGGAGGGGAAGGGGGGCCCCAAGGCCAAGTAGAATGGAGTAAGGACTGGGGGGGAGGCTAATGGCCTCCTCAAGAAAGCCGCTTGTCACTCGGGACAGGCTCTTTCTCCTCCTCGGCCCCCCATCCGTCGGCTCTCCTTGCTCCCAGAACCGTCCCAAAGGAGGGCCCCAAAGCTCTGTGTTCCCTCGGCACCTCTCCCTCCGCTTCGACCCGTGGGAGCTCCCTTGTTGACGAGAAGCCCCTGGCAGGATGTGCTCCGGCCCTGGGAGTCCGCCAGTCTCCCCGGGCTGAGGAAAACAAGCTTCCCTTTCACACTCCTTCTCCAGAGAGTGCCCAGCTGGGGATGGTCTGCCACCCTGGACGGCTACCTGGGCTTCTTCCCCATTTGCTTTGGAGGGTGTCTGAGGTGGCCCCGGGGGGCCAGAGGTGGGAAGGCTGAGAGTCCCTTGAAGGGAGCCCCCTTAGAGCGGAAGACCCAGAACCGGGCATGCTCCCTCCAAGCCACAGAGGGACCTCGGCTGCCAGCTTGGGGTCAGCCCAGCCCGGACGAATCCCAGAAAATGCTTAGGCCTGGGAGATCCTCCCTCAAAGGGCCCCGTTCTCCAGACCCCCAAGATAAGGAGGCAGAGAGGCTTTCTCTCTGAGGCCCCAGCTCTGCTTTCCAGGCTTCAGCCCCCAAGAAGGCAAGCTGGGTCGGGAGCTGACTCAACTCTTGCCTTGTCCCAAGTGCCCTGGAGGAGAAGTAGAGGCAGCAGAGGCCAGTGCCTCGGGGAGCCCCTGAGCTGCCCTCTTGTCAACTCCTAACAGTGACAAGGTCCAATTGGCCTACCATAGAGCCTCTGGACTGACCTCTTAAATGTCCCTCTAGAGCAGTGTTGGCGAAGGTTTTCAGGTCCGCGTGCCCAAACTGCATCTTCAAGTTGCCTGTGAGCCCCCGAAGTACCCCAGAGAGTGGAGGGAAGAAGTGCTCTCTCTGGGTGACTGGGCAGAGGAGGGGCCTGCAAAAAATGTCCTCGGGCACTGGGAAGAGGGGGGATGGAGCAGCTCCCCCAGTGCTGGCTCAGCACGTGTGCCAATGCTTTGCCATGGCTGCCCTAGAGCTTCTTTCCCAGAACTTCTAAGCTCTTCCCTGCCAAGCAGGCGGGTGCTCCAGGCACTCCTGCTTGGTGTGGGAACAGGTTGAGACTCTGAGGGTCTCCTGGACCTCCCTCTCTGGACCTTTTCCGGAGGAGAGGCTGTGAAGCAGTGAGAAGAAAGGGACATCCCCCATTAGGACCAACCCCGACACACAAAACGGGTCTTTGAGCAGGTCAGGTGAGAGCCTTACTCCGATTCGAGTCCATTGAATTTGTTAAGGCATCACCCTGCCTGTGATTCGAACCCATTTCCTCAGCCCGAGGACCCCGAGTTCACACCCAGACCCTTTACAGATCATCGCGTGCCCTCCCGGGCCAAGGAGAAGACGAGGACATTTGTGAAATAGTTTTATTTGTGGGCAACAGCTATTCCATGAGGCGAGGGCTTGCTCTGCCAGGGTTTCTTTTCCCAGGACCCCCTTCCCCTGACCTTTCCCTCTTACGCTGCTGGAGACGATGGGAACAGGGCTGGGCCGTGTCAGATCTTAACTCCGGGCTGTAAGCCTTCACCCGGGCGTGCCAACAAATGAAACCCAAGTAGGGACCATATGGATTCCAGAACGTGCGTGCTAGGAAAGGCCTGGGAGCCCGCGGAGCTTCGTCCCTTCCCTCTACCGAGAGGGAAATGGAGGCCCGGCGAGGAGGGGGAGATCCAAGGAAAGTTCTTCCCAGAGCCCGGACCGAGGCCCAGCCTCCTGCCTCCCCAGCTAGGATCCTCGCCGCTTTGCGGGGTGCCCCAGACACGTTTGCACGAGTGGAGCGAGAGGGCCAGCCTCCCTTCTGAACTCGAAGGGCTCGGAGGGCAGGCTCGTGTCTTCCCCTCAGGGCCACGCCAGCCTCTTTTCCCCCAAGAAAGAGCTCCGGCCAAGGAACGGCCTCCAGCCTCAACAGGGCAGGCGCCCTTTGCTGACAGGCCCCTGTGGGTTCCCACACACTGGCTTCTCTCCCTCCCGATCCCCAAAGCCTTGCCTGGAGAGGAACTTCTTTACACCTAGTTGCCAATGCCTCGGGCCCAGCCAAAGGGTGGCCGGCTGCCCAGACACCGTGCCTAGCCACTCTGTCCGGCACGGGCCCCACGGTCTCTGGGGCAGTTCATCGTCGCCCTCCTGGTCGCTGGCTGGGATGGGAACAGGCAGGCCTGGATCGGGGTGGGCCTCCCGGCTGGGCCGTGCCTGCCCCGTGGCAGGGAGCTGCCCGCCTGTGGCTTCAGGGCCCAGGGCTGGCTGGTGCCTAAATTCCTCCATCCTCCCAAACGCCCAGCTTCTTGTCCCAGCTGGCTCCCGTGTAACCGGGCCAACTCCAGACGCCCGAGGGGACCCGAGCGGTTTGGCTCTGGCCAGAGCCGGGGCCGGTTTCTGGAAGTCCCAGGAGCCTACAAGAAAAACAACATGCTCACAAGTGGCCCGTGTGGTGGTTTCTACATTTTCTGCTCCTGGAAACACTACGAAGGCTACTTCTCCACCCCGAGGCCTGCGAGGCTGGGCCATCACAGGGGCCCTTGGGCTCTCCTGGGGCCCAGCAGCAAAGCACCGAGACCAGCTGGGCCCAGCACCTCCCAGCGTCCCCCCTTTCCCCTCATAGCCTCCCCGAGCTGGCCAGCGCGCTCCAGGAAAAAGAGGCCGGAGGGAGGCCTTCAGGGCAATTGGCCTGGGCTCAGATAGGAACATTTCAGGCACTGGTGTGGCCTGGAAGTCGGGGGAGGGAAGGGGCCTTCTCGGAGGTCCTCAAGTGAGCGGCCCCCCAAGGCCTGGCCAGGGAGACGTTGGGCTACACGTGGCCAAGGAGGCCAGTCACGGGGCCACTGTCAACCACGGGCACACGGCTGGGGAAGGGGCGGCCCGGTGCCCCAGGGATGAGCCTTCACCAGTTGTTGCCCCACGGCAGGGATGGGGGAGATGCCTCCACCTTGACTTGGCAGGCCCTGAATTTCGAGGCCAAACACCACCCCAGCCCACTGGTAATTCGAGGGGTTCTCGGGCTGAATGTCCCCCTACTCGGGAAGCCACTGGCCACCCTCACAGCCAGCCCGGGGAGTCCGCAGCTGGGGAAGACCAAGGCTTCGTGCCTGGGCGCTGCCCCCCGGGATCAGCAGGAGCTCGGCCCGGCGGGAGCTGAGAGAGATGGACGGCAGCCGCCCCAGAAGGCTCAGAGGGAGCCCGCGGCCCCCTCGGGTCCCCCATCTGCATCACCAGAAAGGGGGGCCGTCGTCTGTACTCGTGGGACGGCTCGGGGTCCCGGGCTGGCCCCCCGGGGGGACGCCCACCACGCTGTGCCCCCTGTGGTTTCCTTTCTGGGGACTGCTGACTTGCATTTGCTTGTGGCCCCGTGACGGCACCTCACGGGTTTTTCCTTGGGGGGCCCCAGGCTGGTGACAGCATGCCCAGCTGTCCTGGGGTCTCCACATTCCCTTCTCCTTTGGGAAGCTGACCAGAGAACAGAATGTGAAGGCCTAAAATAACCAGGGAGAGGCCAGCGCCGCCACTCATGGACATGACCAGCCCAGGCCTCTGGGTGGGGGCCGCCTCCCCCCTCCCCAAACCCTCCCGGGGCCCAGGAGGCCCAGGGGAGACGGCCACAAAGACGTCACCGGCTTCCCTGTCCAATCCGAAGCCGCTGGGGAGGGGGAGGTCCATTCTCCTCGCCGCCCCCCCCGCCCCCAGCCCCGGGACCCCAGGGCCCCTCCGCCCCTCCTCTGCCATGGCAAGTGATGGATGGGAGCAGGGCTGAGCCCAGTCACAGGGATGACGGGTGAGGACAGCTGGAGGTGCCATTTGATGCGCGCCTAAACTGGCTAAAACCGGAGAGGACAGGTGGCTGAGGAGCGGGACAATGAGGCCATTGGTCTTGGTGGGGCAGGAGGGGGTGGGATGATCTCAGCCTCAAGTGTTAGGGGGATGAGGGAAGCTTTGGGGGCCCCAGATGGAAGCAGCCGTCCAGACCCCCCCCGCCCCTGCCCCAGGAACAACTGAACATTCCCTGACTTCTCCCTCCTCTAAACCCCCCTGAAAGTCAGGCCGAAGTGCCCAGGCGCCCCCCACCTCCTGCTGTCTGCCTGAATGAAGTATGGAGAGCCCCTCCGGCCTTGGGGCCGGCAGAGCAGCCAGCTGGGCGAATAGAGCGCGGGGGGCAGCCGGAAAGTCTGCTCCCATTGCCAGCGGCCCCTGCCTTGCACGCCCTGATGCCCAGGCTCCGGGCTGAGAGTGGAGATTCTCCCCAAGAGCCATGCCCTCTCTCCCCCCTGCCCCTGCTCATAACTAGGCAGCCTGGCACCCCCCCAAGCCCTCCTCCATGTCAGCCCTGAGGCGGGGGGACTGGGAAGGGCCTGCAGCCGGAGAAGGCAGCCCGGCCGGGCCCTCTCCCAGAAGCCCCTCGCCTGGGCTCACGGGCTGCGGCTGTGTGTGGTGAGCCTCGGAGCCCCAGTGCTGCCCCCTCCGTGGCAGAGTCTCCCCGACAAGTATTCGCCTCTGCTTTGCTAGCCTGCGGCCCTGGGGTGCAGCGGAGGGGGGCCGACCCATTCTCCGGAGCGCCCTCGAGGGGCCCCGCTCCCAGCCCGGGGTCCCAGCACGTCTCTCCCGCTGAACCGGGAGGCCCCGGACTTGGCTCAGAGTCCCAGCTCGGAGCTGTGTAGCTCAGGCCGGAGGCAGCCAAGTTCTCCGCAGATTGGGGGGGCGGCCCGTCCAAGCCGAGGGGCCCCGAGCCGCGAGCCCGACCGCAGGTTAATGGAAAGAACAGGCCACAGGCCGTTCCCGGCGTGGGTGGGGCGGGCCTCGGGCCCTCCGAGCTCTCACTTGCTAAGGTTTCTCCCCGCTTCCCCTGTTTGCTTTCCTTGGGCCGCGCGCCGCCGCCGAGGCGGCCAGCAGCGGCACAAGGAGCGTTCTCTGTCCATCGTCTGGCACTGGGGAAGAGGCTTCCTGGAAAACTTGGCAGAGCCTCCATTTCGGAAGGTTCTGCAGAAAGGCTCTGCCCAGCCCGGGCAGGGAGAGCCACGCTCGCCCAGGAGTCCTGCCGGACCGAGCCTCAGTATCCCCAGAGAGCTCCCAAAGGGCCCTGGGAGGGGGGAGCCAATGGGAGAAGGACCGAGGCGGCCCGTCAGAAAGAAAAGGGAGAGGGCTCCTCGGGACTGACCCTCGCTGCTTCCCTCCCACAGGCACCGGCAGGGCAGAAAAGTGGGGGGCACAGGGCGGGGGGTCTGGGCCCCCATCCTCGGTCAGCACGCGCTGTCTCAGCGGGGGGGGGGGGTCAGAAACTTCCCTCACTGGTCTCTGAGGTCCCCCCAGCTCTGATATTCTGTGTTCTGGGGCCTGAGGTTCCTTCCGGCGTGGACCCTGAGCAGTCTGAGGTCCCTGTTCCTGTGACAAGGCACCTTCTGTGTTCTAAGGTCCTTCTCCACTCTCAAGTCCCGGGTTCTGGGTTCTAAGGTCCCTCCCACCCCTGTCCCCAGCTCTTCCATCGTAAGTGCCACAATTAAAGAGCTCTTCCAGCGTGGAGCGTCTGTGTCCTTTGTTCACGGGCCCCCATAGACCCTCGCGTTCTGGGTTCTGGGTTCCACAGTCCCTCCCGGCTTGGGAATTCAGAGCTCTAAGGTGCAGCCCAGTTCCAGCCTTCTATGGCCCGGGGCCTTCCAGCTCTAAGGTCTAAGGGCTTATTTATGCCCACGGGCCTCCCTCCACCCTGGCCACGATCCCTCCCGACTGCCGTTCTGGACCCGGGCGTCCCTCCTGGGCACGGCAGTCGAGGTCCAACTCCATGCCTTGCCGTTCTAGCTCTGCCCAGAGGCCTCCTGAAGGGGACCGACCATCCGCTGAGCCGCCTCCTCTCCCCTCTCTGCTCAGGGGCTCCCGGCCCTCCCTGCCCGCCAGGCTTCCCTCCCTCCCTCCTCCAGGAGGCCCCGGGCATCCCGAGGGCTCCTCGGACGCTCCATCAACCAACACCTTGTCTGTTCCCCCAAGCCGCTTGTGTGTGCGCCTTGTGTCTCGCCCGCTGCCGCTCCCTCTCACCTGCCCCCTCCCGGCTCCCCCGCCCGCCTCGCGCTGCCAAGTCCGGGCTAGACACACAGTAGGGGCCACTCATCCTTCCCAGGGGCCTCACAAACCTCCCTCTGCTGCCCTGGCCGCCGCCCAGAGCCCTGTGCCTGAAAGCCTCTTTCTGCAGCTCCGGCTCCAGCCGCTCCAGCCTTCACCCCCAACCACAGCCGTCCGTCTAGAGTCCCCGCTGCTCGGACATGGGTTCGAGAAGTAAAGGGGAGCCCTTTTGGCCCAGCGGCCAGCCCCTTGAGCAGCGGGAGGCCAGAAGACTAGGGACAAAGAGCCGGAGTGGGGGGGGACCTGGGGGGAAAGAGGGGCCATGGGAGGAGGCACCCTTCCAGCTTGCTATACCCCCTAAGGGGCAGGCAGCGTGGCGTCATGGCTGGAGCAAGGGCTCCTTGCGAGTCGGAGAGATTGGAATTCAGATCCCACCTCAGACGCTCACTGGCTGCTCTCCTGGACGAGCTCCTCCCCACCTCTGGGCCCAGCAGTGCAAGGGTGCTGGATTCAGGGGCCTCGAAGGTTCCTCCCGGGTGTAAAGCCCCCTCCCCACGTGCCCCGTCTTGTGGGGGTCCCAGAGGAGGGGCCTTAGACAAGGAGGGTCGCCAAAAGCCCTACGAGACACTTTTCAAGCTCAGACCACGTAAAACCGAGTGGGAGTAGCTGGGCCGAGGCCCGGGGCGAGTCCCAAGGAAGGGGGCAGCCAGCGCGGGAGTGACCCCTGCCTGGAGCCTGGAGCCGGGAGGGGGACGGTTCCTCCTTTCTCAATATGGGCATGAAGTGGAGGGAGAGGAGGGCAGTCACGCGGCCCGGCCGGGGACTGGCCTTGTTGGCGTGACCTTCTCCAGGGATCGGCTCTGACAGCCCTGGGCCCCGCCGACAAATGTCTCCACTCAACTGGCGAAGGCTGGCCCCGTGGCGCCTCCCTAAAATGGCAAAAGCCTTGGCTTCCTCGCGGGGGCCACCTGTTCCCAGCAGGCCCCTGGGCCTCAGGCGAGGGGATCGTGTGGACGCCTTAGAATGGGGCCGGAGGCCGCCAAAGGGGGACGCCGTGGGAGGGGGAGCCCCCAAAGAGAGGAAACGGGGAGCGGAGAAGAGCTCCCGCTCTGCTGCTTGGGCCAACTAGAATAGGGGAAGAAGATGAGGAACAAGGGAAGGGCGGAAACAGTGACATGTTCCCCCCTCAAACGTCTGCTGGGCTCCTCGTCCCCACGATCCATCCTTGGGGTGCGGGTGGGAGGCGCCGAGCCCACCCGCACTGGAGCCTGCTCAGGAAAGCTGGAGGGAGAAGGCAGGAGCCCTTGGGTGGGAGCCCAGAGGACGCTGGGGCAGCCAAGGGGAGGAAAATGGGGGACGGCTGGCTCATGGGCTCACCTCCCAGGGAGGGCCCAGCAGAGGGGCTCCCAGGGGGGGGGCTGGGCTGCTCTCTCGCCTCTCCTCTCTAGGGCGGGAGGGGCGGCGAGGGAGCTGGATATAGTCATCCCCAAAGAGTCTTCCAGAACCCCGAGACCCTCTTGGAGCTGGGAGGGAGGGGAGGGGAATGCTCATGGGCATGAGGAGATGGGCGAGGGGGTCCCTGCTCCCCTGGGTTAGCAGAAGGAAGGGGCCGGGGCCCGGGAGAGCTGCCTGCAGGGTAGAAGTGGAGCGGCCCCAAGCCTGGCACTCCCACACCTGCCTGGTCACTGGGGAAGGAAGGGCAGGGGGTGTCTTCTCCTCCCTTCCCAAGTCCTCTAAAGGGCTCTGCTTGGGAGCCAGGGTCCCCCTCCCTCAGGGGCACCCTCTCTCCCAGCCTGAGGTGGCCCCTCTGGAGCAAGAGGTGTGAGGGGCGACTTGCTCCCCTCCTCTCCGGGGCAGCTGGCAGACCGAGCAGGGGTCCGGGCAGGGGGTGGCCCGAGGGTCCACTTTCCTAGGAAGCCGCCTGAGCTTAGCAAAGGAGCCGGGGAGAGGGGCGACGGGCAGCGGCTGGGGGTTTGGGCCGCGCCCGGGCTGCAGGGAATGGCAGGCTGAGAGCCGAGACCCCAGACCCCTCCTTGGCCGAGCTGGAGCGGCGAGACGCCAGGGTCCCTTTTTGGAAGAGGAGAAGGAAAGAAGGGAAGACGGAATTTTTTAGGGGAAAAAAATTGTTTTAAGAGGAAAGATTCACGTTCTTGCTTCCCCACACTCGGGGCCGAGCCAATGAGGTGGTTTCAGAGAAAATTCTCTCCCTCTAGTAAGTGCGTCCAAGCGGCGTCTGTATTCGTGAATCACAGGGGGCCTTTCAGAGGGGAGACTCGTGGGCACCCACCGCCTGCTCCCCCTCCGCTCCTGGCTGGGGCGTGCCCGAGAGTAGCCCAAATGTCAGGAGGTGTCGGGAGAGGTGGGCAGGCACGGTGCCAAGCAAGCAGAGCGAGCAGCCCAGGAGCTCCCGGGACGCCTGGGGGCCCTTACAATGCCGCTTTGCTGCAGCAGCCCAGAAGAAGCGTCTATTAAGCGCCTTCTCTGGGCCAGGCAGCGGGCTGAGGGCTCCACAAATACCTTGTTTAATCCTCACAATAACTCCAGCAGGGAAGTGTCATGATTATTCCTGTTTTACAGTTGAGGAAACTGAGGCAGATAAAGATCCAGTAACTCGCCTGGGGTCATGCAGTGTCCGGGGCCAAATCTGAACTCTGGGCTCTTTGGGACTCCAGGCCGAGCACTCGCTCAGGGTCCTAGGGGGTGCCGACTCTCCGGGAACCCCCAGCCTTTACTTTTCAGACACCGAGCGGAGGCTGGTCTGTTTGGAGGGAGCCCCGGCCTGCTGTGCCCCCCAAGACATGCCCATTTCCAGACTGGCTGGGCTCTAAGGGGCGAGGGGGCTAGGAAGGGCAGCCGGGAGGGCAGCGAGCTCCAGCCAGTCCCGGCCCCGGCCCCGGGGAGCCCAGCCTCCTCTCAGCCTCACGTGGCACCGCAGCCTAAAGCCAGCCGAGAAGGCTTCGACCTTTCAAAACTGAGCCTCTAGCCTGCCGCTCCAGGCCGGCCCTTCACCCCCAGAGCTCCACTGCGCTGGTCCTGGCCCCGATCACCTTTCCCACCTCTGGGGCCTCAGCAGCCACAGCTTGGCTCAGGCTCCATGGAGAGGCAGGCTGGCCCTGGCCCCAGACCTGGAAAAATGTGTTTGGGATGAAGGTGAAAGGCTGGAGCCTCTGCCCAAATCCTGTGGGTTTTCTTAGAAACAGCTGGAAGCGGCAGTGTGGGCCGAGGGGCGGGGGGAGCCCAGCTACTCGGAGAGCTCCTGGCCACGTCTGCCTAAGCCTGGCTGGGTGGGACCCGAGGGCCTGGCTCTGGAGCCTGGGGGGGGGCAGCCTTGGGGCTCTGGACAGGCCTCCCAGAGCTGCCCTGCCACCCACTCCATGACAGTGGGGTACTCTGGATCTTGGGGGACCCGCTAAAGTTTTAGGGGGCTCCTCTTGCACACTTCCAGGTCTGCCCTTCCCAGCCCTCTGAGAGGCACCCCAACACCCTCCTGAGGAGGTTAGCTGGGGAGACCAACTATGCCAAGGGATGGGTCCCCAACACACGTCCACATCCACCCCGGGCTGGCAGGGTGGCCGCAGTTTGGAAAAGGCCACCAGAGCCCGGATTGCAAACGGGATGGAGTCTGAGCTCGAGTTTTACAGATGGGAAAATGGAGGCTGGGACAAGCCATGGCCTAAAGTAGCCAGCCTTGATGGAAGAATTCCAGGCACCTGTGAAGAGATGGGGGGGTGGGTTGAAGCCTTCCAGGCCCCACCTCTGGCCTGGGCTCCAGCCTGGGAGAGGTGAGCTCCTTCCCTGGACTCCTTGTTGTACCTAGCCACGCAGGTCCTCCACCATCCAGCCCCCTGTTTCTAGGCCTCCCCAAGCCTCCACCCGTTTCCATGATGGGGGGCCCACGCACCCCAGAGCCTCTCTCTGTGCCTCCTTCTCCTTCCCAGGCTGCTCAAGCAGCCACACGTGCTCATCTTTCCAGATGGCCAAGGCTTGGCAACAGGGAGTTGGGAAGAAAGGAATAGGAGAGTTTGTGCAGCAATGAGCCCTCACCTGAGGACGGCTCGGACTGTCCAGTGGGAACCATTAAAGGGAGAACAGGGACCTGGAACCCTGGGAGTGGGTGTGAGGCGGTGGGGCCTCCTGGGGAGGGGACACCTGGCCCTCCCTGGATCTCAGAGACCTATAGCTGCCCTTCTGCCCCAGTCTTCCTTGGCTACCCTTTCCCCAGCTGGAATCTTGGTTTTCCCCCCTTAGGGACCAGCACAGAGCCTAGTGCTTAGAAGTGGACAAGACACCAAAGTTTAATTGTTTCCTTGAATCTCACATAGATGAGATCTCTGTTCCCAGAGATCTCTGTACCCTGAAGGCTGTGTCCCAGCCTCCCTCAGCTGACAGCTCATCCCGGTAATGCCCCATCTCTCTTTCTCTCCCTCCCTCCTTCCCCCCAATCTCTTCCTCTGTCTCTGTCTCTGTCTCTTTCCCTCCCTCTCTTCCTCCCTCCCTCTTTCTCTTTCTCTCTCTCTCTCTCTCTCTCTCTCTCTCTCTCTCTCTCTCTCTCTCTCTTTCTCTGTCTTTGTCTCTGCCTCTCTCACTCTCTGTCACTCTCTGTCTCTCTGTCTTTCTCTCTCACCACACACACACACACACACACACACACACACACTCCACACATCCTAATCTTATTCTCTTCTGTTTTTTAGAATCAATAAGAAGCAATACTGTATTGGTTCCAAGGCAGGGCTAGGCAATGGGGGTTAAATGACTTTGCCTTATAGCTAGGAAATCTGAGGTCATATTTGAACCCAGAACGCCCCCTTCTCAGTCCACTGAGCCACATAGCTGCCACACACACACACACACACGCACGCACGCACATGCACACACATGCGCGCACACACACACACACACACACACACACACACACACTTCTATTAACATTTAACCCTAATTCTCCCAGAATGGCCACAAGGAAGAGGGACTAGTCACATGTGTGGGTCGTGCTCTCCTTTACGCTTTCATTCCCAAAGTGAGTTGCCTACAAAGGCCTCGCTGGCTAGAAGGAGGCTCGGGTTTTCCCAGGATGCTGGTTTTTCTCAGAGAATGAGGCTCAGGTCAGTGGCCACATTCAGGCACTTGGCACTCAAGGCCCAAAGCCTTGCTGAAATGGCTCACAGGCCTCAGTTCCTGCCGGATAAACAGAAATCTGCCCCCCAACAGGCCCCTGGCTCTTCTCAACTGTGGCCGTCCGACAGCCTGGAGTCCATAGTTAGCTCCAACCTCAAAGACGACCCCCTGCTGTGCCAGGACTTGCGCCCTCCTGGCCTCAAAGGGCTCCTTCAGGCTCCTTGACCCCAGGCTCGAGCATCCCAATCCGTCCTCTCTGCCCAGGGAGCCTCTTTCTCAGGCCGGCTCTCCTGGCCGGGGCTTTCCTTGGAATCGGCTCCACGCTCCCCACCGCAGCCCCGGGAGTCCTGGGGATCACCGCTGAGGCCAAGGCTCGATCTGAATGAAGCCTGCTGGGAGCCCGAGCTCAGCTCTCAGAGGCCCACGTCCCGGCCTCCATCCCAGCCTCGAAGAATGAGATCAGATTTGCAGAGTCCCATCTGGCACAAAGTAGGGAGTAGAGCATTGGGGGTTCCTTCCTTTCCAGCCTAGCCCATTCCTCCTGTACCCCAGAGCCAGCCCCTGCCCCGGGCATCCCCAGGGTCCAAGGAACGAATCTCCTGTAAGACGGACCCCCTCGGGAGGGGGCTTGGAGGCCTGCAGGGGCAAAGGAAGAGGCCCGGGATCACCCGGACTCTGAGCCCCGTCTCCTGCCTCCCAGCCCAGGCTCCCCCTCATCCTCTTGCCACCTCCTGCCAGCAGACACATTGCGCAGCCCCCTGCCCCTGGCCGCCCTGCCCCTGGCCGCCCTGCCCCTGGCTGCAGAAGCAAAGAAAGGAGAAGCCAGGCCGGCCCAGGGCCTTCAGTTTGGCCGCCAGCCGCCTCCTTTGCCTTCAGCCCACCCTGATTTCTTTTGTGTTCCAAACAGGCCTCCATCCTAGAAGCCATCCGTTTGCCAAAGGGAACACCCACGGAGGTGGCAGAAGGATGGAGGGACAGCTAGATGGATGGAAGGGAGGGAGGGAGGGCAGCCAGATGGGCAGGCAGACAGACAGACAGGCGGGCGGGCGACCCACATTCCCAGATTTCCCTTCTCACCTTGGGTGGGGGAAACTTTTTTGTTCTCAGGTTCCTAATGAGGAAGCCAGGCATGTGGGAACTGCTCGGCACAGCCCAAAGACAGCCCCATCCGTCTGCAGAGGAGACGTGGGAAGCCGCCCCCCCTCCGGCCTCGGGAGCCCAGGCAGCTCTTCCCCAGCCCCGACAGGCCAGGGGCCCTGGGCTCACCGGGCGAAGCCCACGCACAGCACGGACAGCTTCAGGGGCGAGCGGGGCCTGGGTAGGGGCCCCCCCGATGTGGATGGGGGAGAGTAAACCAAGGCGGGAGGGGGAGGGGGGTACCGAACCAGCCTTTGCCTATTCCCTATTCCCTATAGCGATTCCTAGTAGACCATTGCCTGGGGGAGGAGGGGAAGGGAGGTGCCGGGTCCCCTGGGGTGACCCTCACGGCCGCCCACTGGAAAAGGAAGAGCCCACATTTGCAGGATGGCTCGGCACCGAGGTCATTCTGGAAAAGCGGAGTTTCCTGAAATACAGAAACTGGCCACGTCCCCGGCGAGTTTTATGGGGGAAACCCGATTCTGCTCGAAGCCCCTGGCACTCCCCGGGCCTCCGGGCCCTCCGGGCCTCTCCTTGGTGAACTCGGAACTCCCAACCGCTCCATAAAAAGGATGGACACGGCCAGGGAGCCTCCCAGCCGCTGAGAAGGGCCCCGGGAAAGGCAGAATTTCCCCCTGGTGCTGGCTGCACCGCCAAGCCCCACGGGAAGGCGGCCTTGGAGGGATCTGTTGGCCGGCTGCCGCCTCTCTCTTAGGCAGCCTGGAGGAGGGCAGGGGTCCCGAAGAAGGGAAGCCCGAGCGGCAGAGCTGCCGGGCATCTCCCCAGTACCGTGGGAGGTCAAGGAGAGGAGGCCACGAGAGACTCCTTCAGGCAAACGGGTGGCGGACCAAAGCCCTCCATGGCGGCCCTTCCCGGCCCGGGAGAGCCCTGTGTGTACAAGGCTGACTCCGGCTCTGTGGAAAAGGGGTTCCACTCAGCTTCTCACCCCCCAGGCTGTCCCCCTTTCCCCAGGACTCTCCTCATCTGGCTGCCCCTCCCATCACCCCAGGGAGACGGGTCCTCGTGGGCCACATGGGAGGTCCACCGGGTCCTCTGGGGCCTCCGGGAAGAGGAGGGTCGTCCCTTGCCCCCAGCTCTGTTGGCCAGGAGCACCTCATGAAAAGTGGGGCACAGGCAAGAGGGGGTGAAGGCCAGTTGCCCACAGGCCTTGGGGATCACGCATCCCCCCCCAAGTCATAGACCACAAGGCTCTGTTGGGTTCCGACTCCCGAGTAAGACAGGAAGAATAAGCGGGCTGGGCATGGGAGGCCCTTCCTAGCCGGGGGCCCTCGGGTCACGGCTGCCCCCTTCCCTCTCTGGCTGTTCCTTACCTGCCAAGTGAGGGGGGCTGGACGTCTACAGGCCGGCCCAGCCCCACCTCCTCGGCTTCCCACACTGAGGCTCGTTCGGGAGCCGCGAGCGAGGCCAGCTGCTGCTTGCCGGGCACGCGGCTCCCCTCCCTGTGCTCTCTGGAAGCTGGCTCGCCTGTCCTGGAAGCGGGCTGAGCAAGCGCCCTTGTCCGTGTCCTTATTACCAGGAGGCATTTATGGGGCGCTCTGTCCACACACACGCTTTACAATCCCTTTTATTAGCCATAAAAGAAATTCCTCAGTGATGTTGGAACAGCAGCCTCGTGGAGGCCGCCCAGCGCTTCCCAGGCTGCCCCCTCTGGGCCTTGTCTCCGGGGCCCCCGCCTGAGGCCTGGGAGAGGAGGCCGGGCCCTGGCCAGGGAGCTGAGCGAGAAGGGAAGGGAGAGCAGGCCCTGCGCTGAGGCCCCCATTCAGGCTCTAATCAGAGGTCAGAGAGGGAGTCTGGGGAGGGAAGGCTGGGTGCCGCACCGGCCGGGCCTGCATTCATGCATGTGCACACGTGTGTGTGTGTGTGTGTGTACACACGCGCGCACACACACACACACACACACACACACACACACACACACACACACACACACACATACACGCTGCCGCAGGGCCCCGGAGCACCTGTCTCTGACCAGATCCCCATCCGCTGCCTCCCGGGCCCTGTCCTTCCTCCCATCTCTGTTTTATGGGGTGACTTCTGCAGGCGAACACCTCTCCCGGTTTCCCCTTCCTGAGCACCATCTTTGAACTCCCCAGCCCTCTCCTGCCCCCCCTCGTCCTCCCGGCGCCCCAGGAGGGAAGGAGCGCCAGCAGGTCCACATCTGGCCCCGCATTGCACAACATCTGGAAGAGAGATGAGGCCCGATCCCTTCCCCAGGCCTGGCCCCCAGCGCATCCTGCTCAGCTCTTTCCGTCCGCCCCCAGCTCTTCCCCCACCTTGGCCCCCATCAGCAGAGCGGGGTGCTGGGGCCAGGCTCCCCGGCCTCCAGCCGCGTCCTTGGCCAAAGGCCCTGGCTCTTTAGCCGTTCGGTTTCTTCCTGGAATTGTTGGGGCCGATCAGTCTCCCCCCACCGTCCCCCAGCAGCCCCCGGGGGCTCCCGTCCAGCTCACACTAACTCCCGGAAATCAGACAGCAGCGGCTCTGCTCGAGCTCAGCCAGCAGCCCGCACCCCCCCCCCCGGCCCTGCAGGGCTCTGGGGAGACCCACTCTTCTCCTCCTGGAGCCTCTCCTGAACCCCAAACTCCCTCTTCCTCCCCAGCCACTCCCAAGTGCCCCCCACTTAGCCCTCCACCACTCCTGCACCCCACTACTATGGAGGGAAGCTCCAGGTGAGGCCTAGAAGCCCCCCAGAGTTAGCAGCAGGCCCTCTGAGCCCCCCAGGAAGATTCCTGCCTCCATAGGGGCCCACGGCTACAGCCCATCCTGGGAAGCGAAGGGTCCAGAGCCACAGAGCTGGGGCTCCCAGGGGCCGGCAGAGGGGCCCAGGCCAGGGACTTGTGGGGATTCGGATTTCGGTTCCGTGTTCACGCTGATGGGGCTTTTCTGCCCAATTCTCTCCCCTATGCCTCGAGGGCCTGAGCAAGAGCCCCCCTCTGGCACCCCAAACACAGGGGGCTCCCTGCTCTGAGCCATTCTCGGGGCTCAGGCGAGGTGACCGGAGCAGCAGCACGGTCGCTCACACAGAGGCTCATGGTCCTGGCCATCCCCCAAGTCCAGGCCGTCCAGCTGACTGCCCAGAGGACCAGGCCCACAGAGGGCCTCCAAGGAGGGCTTTGTTGCCCACAGAGCGCTGTCCAAGCCCCCCGAGCCCCCACCAAATTCAGGACTTTGGCTCTTTCGGTGACCGGCGGAAGGAAAGGCTCCCTGGACCCCAGGGTGGCCAGCACCTAAGACAGAGGACAGGCCACGCAGTTTTCAGCCTGGCTGCTAATGGAGCGGGGAATGGGGGAGAGCGAGGTGGGAAGGAGGAGCAGTTGTGGGGCTGGGGAGCCCCGCGGGGAGAGAGTGGCAAGAAGAGAAAAAGCTCCAGAGAGGGGCCGCCCGATCGGGGAGGGGAGGAGAGGAGATGGAGCCATGACTGAGCTGGGGAAGGGAGAAGAAGGAGGCAGGCCCGCGTCCTCGGGGTTGTGCCGGAGCCCACTCCCAGGGAAGCTTCGCAATGGCCTGCCCCTGGTGGGGCTCGTGGCCAGAGAGGCCAAGGGAGCTAGCCATGTGGAGAGGGGAGGACCAGGGCTGCTCCTGGGCCCCACGGCCATCCCCAGAGACCCTCCCTCCTGGCTCGAGGTGACTAACAGCCTTGCCCACCTTCGAGGGCCCTAGGAAGTAGAAGGGTTTGACCTGCTCAGCTGCTGGAGATGGCTGGCTGCCTAGCTGGCCTGGGCATCTGCCATCCCTGACCTCAGGCCCTCTCTGGAGGCTGCGCACCCATGTCTTTCAGCCCCTTCCAGATCCCCAGGCTCCCCTTTGGGATCGCCCTCTTCCCGATATCCCCCCAGCCCAGGGGAGACTCCTGCTCCCTCGAGCTGTCCCATGCTCACGGCATCCCCAGACGCTCCCACCCTTGCTTCGACCCCCTTCGTCACTCCTGGGAGGGCAGGGCAGGGCAGGGCCACCTCTCAGCACCTCCAACAGGAGATGCTCGAACCTCTGACCCCAGCTATTGAGGCCCGGGGACAGGCCTAGCAGCAGACAGTCCCCTGCACCGCGGCCAGCCCAGCCAGCACCTAAAGAGCTCTCAGAAAGGGGCTCTCCAGAACCAGGAGAACATTGTACACAGAGG
This sequence comes from Gracilinanus agilis, assembly GCF_016433145.1. NCBI lineage: Eukaryota > Metazoa > Chordata > Mammalia > Didelphimorphia > Didelphidae > Gracilinanus > Gracilinanus agilis. The sequence continues at coordinate 297,166,864 of NC_058135.1, read as the reverse complement.
CTGATACGCTGTGGTGCAATCGAACATAACGAACTTCTCTACTAGCAGCGATGCAAGGATCCAGAGCAAGGCTGAGGGACTCATGAGAAAGAAAACCAGCCACATCCAGAGGAAGAACCGTGGGAGCGGAAATGCAGAAGAAAAACAACTGCTTGATCACATGGGCTGATGGGGGGATATGATTGGGGATGAAGACATTAAACAATAGGTTTAGTCCAACAATCAATAATATGGAATTAGGTCTTGATCCATGATACATGTAAAACCCCGTGGAATTGCACACTGGCTACGGGAGAGGGGTAAGAGGAGGGGAGGGAAAGAACATGAAACATGGAACTATGGGAAAATATTCAAAATAAAAATAAAAATATAATTTTTAAAAAAAGAGGCTCTCCTCAGTGACCAGTGCAAGGGGCCAAGACATTCCTTCCTGGCACCATGCAGGCCCCCAGATTGCTCCTGGGGGGCCTAACCTGGCAGGTAATGCCCAGAGATGAGGCTGGAAAAGGGGAGCTTACAGCTATCTTGCATGAAGCCCAGACCCCTGCTCCAGTCTTTCTCAAAAAAGAAAGGGTCAGGAAGTTGCTGCAGTCAGCAGTAGCCCTGGGAGACGGGCATGGGGGACCCAAGGGTCCCCTGAAAGTTCACGTTCAATAGGTTCTGAGCACCTAGAATGCTGGGGTGGCAAGCCAGAGAGAAGGCCAGGGCAGGGGAGTCTGCAAGTATCCTCTGGGCCCGACTCTGGCCTCTGTCCCCCACTAGCCAGCAGATGTCTGCCAGTCCTGTGCCTCAACCACTGAGCCCAATTCATCTGCCTGGAGAGTGCCCAGCAGTGGCCCAAAAGGAGAGGTCCCGGACTTGCAATTTGGGATTTGGGAGAGGGTGGACCAGGCCCCCTGTCCACCCTGGGCCTAGTAGGAGTCCCTACTCCCATACCTCTGACAGGTGGGCAGGTGGCTTTTCCTCACAGATCCCCAGGGCCAGGGAGCTCATTCCCTGCCTGGATGCCTGGTGTCCTGTGCCACCCAAAAAGCCCCCTGACTCTGGAGGGCTCCAAACCATTTCACTGGCTCGCGGGAGCAGGAATGGGCCCTTGAGATGTTGTCCAGCTGCCCCATTTTAGGGAGAGGGAAACTAAGTCACAGAGAGGGGGTAGTGTCAGCTGGATGCCAGCAGCTGGCAAAGGGTAGAACCAGGATCATTCTTCTCTTTAGGCAGGGAGTCTCCTGGGTCGGCCACATGTGCCCTTGGTCAGGGAAAAAAGAGGATCAAGAGGTGGGGACTGAGGCCCAGCTTGTGGACTTCTCGGCCTCAGCCTCAACAGCCGGAGGCTTAGTGGTTGAGTGCCTTCCCCAGGGCCTGCACCTCCTCAGCACAGCGAGGGGCCAGGGCTTGTGTTTGGGAGCTCCCGGAGGGGAGGGGCCACCCTAACCCTTCAGACCAGGAGTTCCCAAAGGGAGACCGAGAAGGAAGGGGCAGGAAAAACCTAATGATGAACCTGGGCAAGTCTTTCTTTTCTGGACCTTCCCCACTCCCAGCTCCCCAATGTCTCTGAATCCCCAGACTTCTCTTTGTTCCCAGAACACAAAGAGATTCTGCTCTAGACTGCGGACTGTGCAAGGGCACAGAGACCTGAGCCTAGCTTGCCTTGGAGTGAAGCCCCACCAGCGACTGCCCAGCAGAGCTCTGCGGACAGCAGGGACTGAGAAGGCTTGGGTGACTTTAACTGAATCAGCTCTAAAGGGAGAGAGAGGACAAATGGAGGGAAGGAGAGCTGAGACAGAGGAAGGGGAAGCAATAGGGGGAAAGTGGGGGAAGAAAGGATGGGGAGAGAGGAGAGAAGAAATGGGTGGCTGGTCTCTTGTGCCAAGCCCTCATTTCACGTCATCTTCTTCTTCTCCCCCACTCAGGATGGGTAACCCCAAAAAGGTGCCCAGAGAGAGCATGACCCCCCCCCAACTCTGTCCCCACTCCCATCCCACAGGGCTGGGGGAATGGAAACAATGTGTCTGGTTTTACTTATGAATATGTTCTATAGGACTGGAATCTTTCCAGAGAATTGCCCACATCAGTCTAGCAGCCCCATCCAGCCCTGCCTGCCCCAAATGGTGATTCATCTCCCTTCCTGCTGCATTGCATAACCCAGCCCAGGCCCTGTGGCAACTGGGGCTGGGAGACACCAGAGGAGACCCCACCCACCTTCCTGGATCCTGCAGATTCTGACTTCATGGCCAGAGGCTGCAGTCTCAGTTTTCTCTGCTGTCAAATGGACACAATAATAGTACAGACCTCTCAGGTTGGCCAGGATCACAAGGGGTGACATTTAAGCACTTAGGCCAGCCCTAACACACAGTAAGGGCCTCATAAATGGGCCTTCCCCTCCCTCCTTCTCCCCAAACACAGCCGTCGCTTCTCACTGCCCTCAGACAAGCCCGAGCCCTGATTGTGGCCCCAGAGCAGGCTGGATCTGCCCCAGCAGGCCTCCTAAGTGGGTGCTACAGGTCTCCTGAGCCCCCAGCAGGAGCCTCGGTGCAGAGACACCCCTGCTCCTGGGCCAGGAGGGAGGGAGAACCCGGCTCCTCCGTGGATGGAGAAGGGTCCCCAGAGGGCTCTGCTCTAGGCTCCAGGGGCTCCGAGTCCTGATGGGTGTCGGAAGTTGGCTCGGCCAGAACACCCCGACTCCCCTGCGCCCTGGGGTGTGCCAAGCATCTCGGTCAGCTAGGTGGGCCGTGGCAGCTTGGGGCAATGCAGCGAGAGGGAACGCAGGCCCAGAGCCAGGGAGACCTGACTTCCAAGTCTTCCTCTCTCTAGCTGATCGTGAAGCACAGCTGGGAAGGGCTCAGGGGCAGCTGGGTGGCTCAAAGGCTAGAAAGCGGAGGCTGGAGTCTCAGGAGGCCCTTCCTAGCTGTGTGACCTTGGGCAAGTCACTGAACTCCTCCCTTCCCCTCTCCTGCCCTAGAAGTGAATTTAAGGCCAGTGTCATCATTTGAATTTTTACAAAGGGAAGGGCTGAGAAAACCAGACAAGACCAGGAGGCCCGGCCCTCCCTCCCTGGCTGGGTGCTGGCTCCAGGCGGGAGGGTCTCCTGAGGCCAGGCTGAGCCTCCTGTGCTCTCGGAGTCCTGGGGAGGCCAAGACCTCGGGGGGTCCCAGATCAAGGGGCTTCGGTGACCCCCTGCCCGAGTGGCCTGCATGAGCGGAGCTGTGGCGGCCTGACTGCTGCCCCAGCCGGGGGAGGCCACATTCCCCAGGCCCCAGGCCTCTGCGCTCGCTCAGGGGTGGCAGGAGATGCAGGGAAGGCAGATTGCCTGGCCTTTCATCCCAGCATCTGCCCGCCGGGCTCCACGCACAGTACAAAGAGCCTGGATGTTGTGATAGGGCGTGCCAAGGGCAGCTGTTCTGGGGGGCTGTCCCTGGCCTCCCACTTTCCAAAGGGTTTAAGGCAGCCATGTGGCAGCAGATGTGCCTTTGGTCTGCCCTGCCAAAGCACCCCCAAATGCCCAGCCCTGGCCACAGGCCTCCCCAGAGCAGTCGCCACCAGAGAGGGGGTGAAGGGCTGCTGGGGGCTGCCCCCTCCCTCTCCACTGGGATACAAACCTGGGAGGGATGGCCCTCCCTCGCCCCTGACCCGGGGTGCCCTGCCAGAGAGTGCCCACCCCTGTCTGAAGCCCTCTGGGCACAGCCCTGGCTCGCCTATGCTTATAGCGGGATGGAGACTGGCCTCTCTGTTCCTCGAGCTCAGAGCTCTGCCTGCCCACTGCTCTGTGCCAAGGGGCCAGCTCACCCCAGTTCCTGGCCTGGTGAGGCCTTTGGCCCCATAGCCCAACCTACAGAGACATCTGGGCCCCGACAGGAGAAGAGACTTGCTCCGAGCTCTCCCTGAGGCCTGGGCTCCAAAGTCCCGGGCTCTTCTCTCTCTGGCTTGGCTCCCTTGCTGAGGGCCAACTCAGGAAACTGAGTCAAGGACTGCTTAAGGCTCTATTGTATCTGGGGCAGCGAGGTGGTCCAGTGGATGGAGAGCCAGCCTTGGAGATGGGAGGTCCTGGGTTCAAATCTTGTCTCAGATACTTTCTAGCTATGTGAGCAGGGTGGGCAGGTCACTTACCCCTCAGTGCAGAGGGTATGGATTCTAGGACCGAAAGAAAGGGCTTTTTCCCCTAAAGACTATTGTATCCTCAGGTCTAGACAAGCCCCCCCTCAACCCCAACCCTCTCCCAGGCTTGGGCTGGCCACACTCCTTTTCCTTTTACAGATGGGGAGACTGAGGCTGGGTCAGGCAGTGAGGGCGGGAGATCTCTGCCCCCTGAGCCTAGTGAGGAGAAGTCGGGGCACCCTGGCCAGAAGGGGAGCCTCCTGGAGACATTCCTTGTCTCTGGGCTGGTCAGCTCCTGATTTATTTGCTGGCTTCTGGGAGTGGGGTTGGGGGGGAGGGGCAGGGGATACCGGCCCACCCCGGGGCTACCTCCCAGCCTGAGTTCCCCTACCATGGGGGGGGGCGGGGGCATCATTCTCCCTTTCAGCAGCTGGGGGCTGGGACGGTTTGGGGTGGGCATGTTGAAACTTCAAAGGCTTGCCTTATTTCAAAGAGGTCAGGGAGCAAAGGTCAAGGGGCACGAGCTGGCCTCTCTTTCACCCCAGCCCCTAAAAGGGAAAAGGACAGAAAAAGAAAAACACTTCCCTTCCCTGCCCCCACCATTCTTTAATCCATCTTCTGCCTTTCTCATTGTTCCTGGCCCAGGAGACAATGTATCTACAATGTATCCACTATGTATCCAAATGATCTACAATGTATCCTTCCCCAGGCTCCTTCCCGGCCTCCCCCTCCCTCCCTCCCAGCACTTTTGGAAAAAGCATCAGAAAACAAACAGCCCCCACCTCCTTCCCTCCCTCCGCTGCCGGCCCAAAATAAACCCTCAGCTCCATTAGGCCCGGCAGGGGGGAGGGGGGGGACATGAAAAATGAATTCCTTGTTTTATGGCGGGAGGGAGGGGAAGAAAGGCCCAAAGATGTGGCTCTCCTCTGTTCCGCTCTCTTCTTTCAGAGCGCTCCCCCCACCCCAGGCCAGGCCCTGTGAAATCAGGAAGCCAAGCAGCTGGGGTCCCCCTCCCTGAGGGCGACAGGACACCCAGAGGAGACACGGGCTGGCCAGAGAATGGGGGGGCCTGAGAGAGGACCACTGAGGGGAGGCAGCCCCAGGAAGCCAAGACGGTGGGGGGGGGGGTTGGGGCAACAAATGAGACCTGGGGGCCTCACAGGGGAGGGGCATGCCGGTCCCTTTCTGGGGGTCCAAACATGATGAAGTTGAAGAAAGATGGTGGAGTGCGTGGGGGAAGCAGGGTCATGGGGTGGTCTCTGCTTCCATGGAGAGCCACCCCTCTTCCTAGCCAACATGGCCCCTTCCAGGGAGTCGGGGCAGCCCCTGCCTTCTCCTCTGCCACCCTTCCTGGGCTTCTCTTCTGGCTGCTCAGAGTCCCATTACACCCATTCACTAAAGCCACCTTAAGCCCAAGAATCACAGAACTTCAGAGGGGCCTCAGGGTCCATCTGACCCACCCAGAACCTTCTCCATCCATCCTCCAACCCACCCAGTAAGGGCCCCTACTCGGTAAGGGCCCCCACTGGACACCCAGAGTGTGCTGGAAGCCTGGAGGGCAGGCCGTGCCACTTGGACCCCTCCAGAGGGGAAGGAGTATTCTGGACGGTTCACTTCAAAAGGCCCTCGTGTGGCTTCCTGAAGTTCTCCAGCCCCCTCCAGCCCCCTCCAGCCCCCTTCCAGGCACTGGGGCAGACGGAAAGCCCACTGAGGGCAGGGAGCCTCCCTTCTCCTGGCTCTCCTGGCTCTCTGGGAGCTGGGCCAGGTGGACAAGACTGCAGGATCTCCACAGGGTTACCAGGCCTGAGCCTTGGCCGGGCTCTGGAAGTCGCTGGGGGGATATCCTGGCGGGGCCGTGCTCCCTGATTTGGGGAGGAGGCTGTCCCCGAAGCCCAGTGACCCACGCCACCCTGATGGATGGGCTTCTGGGCTGGGGGCCTGCAGGCTTAGTGGGCAGCAGGGGTCCCATCATCCCACTGAATCCTCCCCGTATAGGGCAGGGAGCCCAGGCCAGCGGGGGAACCTGGCTGTGGGGCTGTGCTCCTCTGCTGCTCTCAGGCTGCGCACTGCCTTGGGCCACACAGCCCTGGGCCACACAGCACAGCCCCTAGGGGGGCTCCAGGGGATCCTTTCTGGCAGCTCCATGAGGGCCCTCCATGGCAAAGAGCAGGAGCTGGCAAGGTCAGCAGTTGGCCAGCATTGGCTGGCTGGGTTTCTTCTGCTTGTCAGACACCAGACCAAGCCCTGGGCAAAGAGGAAAGACAGAAGCCCAGTGGCTGCCCTCAGGCAGCTCCCAGTCTAACAGGCAAGTAAGCACAGATCAAATCTGTACAGGAAGAAAGGGAGGGATTTCCCAGAAGGCACTAGTGGCTGGCCAGTTCGGACTTGGAGCAGAGGCCATGGAAGCCGCCTGGGGAAGAGGCCTGGGGGCAGGCAGGGAAGCTTAGGAAGGGTTTTGCTTGCCAAATGGAGAATTGGATATTTGAGGCCGGAGGTGAGAGGGAGCCTCTGGAGGGCCCTGAATGGAGGAGCCGGGCCGGCCGAGCCGAGCCAAGCTTTAGAAAGATCACTTTTTCCATTTTATTTTCGTTCTCACACAAAAGCCACTTCGGAAGAGCCAAACCCCGGGACAGAACTGATGGCAGATCCGCAGCCGCCCCCCTCCACCGGGCCTGCCCATCCCAAGTCCTTCAGGATAGTCGCCCACCTTTGCAGGCCGAGAGGAGCCAAATCTTCCCAGGCCATCTGCGGATTTCGCTCTGCATCAGTTGGTGCAGCTCTTTCCAGCGTTTTCCGAGGTCGTCCTGCTCAGCGTTTCTCATGGGAGAAAGCTCATTTGGACGGATGAGTGGAAGGTGGGCTAGAGTGGGCGAAGGCGCCCGTCTGGGGACCGGCCCCAGGACTTGAAGGGAACTCAAACAGAGCCTCACTAAAGAGAGGGGGAACGGGAGACGGGAGACCCGGGCCCAGAACTGCTCTCCACGGCCAGCCCGGCCGGGGCCTGCCCTCTCCAGGCCTCCCAGGAAGGAGCCAGCCTGATCCAGAGGGAGAAGGAGGAGCTGTCTGGCCCACAGAGGCCACCCGAAGCTGTTCATGGGGGCTCTGGCCTGGGCGGGCAAAGGGGCCATTTCTCAAGGAGGAGGAATATGCGCTCTGAAGGCAGCCCTGACCCCATCCGGATCGGCCAGTCTCTGTGGAGGGCCAACAGAGCCATCCCTTCCCGTGCACTGGGGGGCCAGTGATGCTGGGAAGGGTCCTTCCCCGGGGCAACAGAATGCCCGTCTGAGTCCTCCCTGGGCCCCGAGAGGGTCCTCTGGGATCCCCAAGCTCTTCTTCTGTCCTACGTGGCATTCCACAGGCCTCTCTTCTTGGTCAGTAGGGCTTAGAGGAGACTAGGAGGCCAAGGCTTGGGGTTTGGGGGGACGGGGCGGGGGGTGGTGGGGCCCCAGAAGGCAACGGGAAGCGGTGAATGGAGGCTGGAACAAGCTTGCTCCCTCCCTCCCCGTCAGTTCCTCTGCAGGCCAGCCCCTGCGTCTAGGCCTAATATCTTGATTTCGGTCCCCCTCCCCCTGGGAATGGGTCCTGGGCACACCCCCACTTTGGAAGTCCTTAATCGAATCAAAGGAGACATCTGACTCCCCAAAGCCGGGGCCAGTCCTTGGGGGCTGCGGGCACCAGACTCAGACCAATTTGCAGTAATCCAATTAGGGCCCATTATGTTCTGGCGTCATTTCCCGGCTCCACGGAGGCCCGAGCCGGGGCCCAGGAGGGCTCTGGGGGCACATTCGGGGCTCCCGGCTTGGGAGCCCCTTCCTGGCGATTCCCAGCTGGGGCCAGGGGACATTCCACAGCAGCGGCGGCCCCTCCGACAGCCCAGCTGGCTGCCTGGAAACAGGCTGCCTCCTTTTTCCCATAGAAACAAATGCTCTGGGGGCCTCCTGCAAACAGGAAGGGCCTCCCAGGCAGGCCGAGCCCAGAGGGCCGAGGCCTGTTCCATTCTTGGATGTCCCAAACCCCAGGCAGGAAGGCAGCCGGCCCCACCTGAGCCTGGCCAACAACAAGGGGGGAGGGGGGCGGCCTGGGCCCTGCCCGGGGCCCCTAATGGCAGCCTTCTAGTTGGCCCCCCCCAGCCCCCTCCCAGGGTTCTCTCTAGCAGAAAACCGCCCAGCGTCGTGGCTCCCGAGCTCTGCCACGTGAGGGCAAGCAGGGACCTGAGACACGGCCTAGCCCCACGCCCTCGGCTGGCAGGCAGGCAGGCAGGCAGGCGGGGAAACTGAGTCCCAGGGAGAAGCCCCTCGGGCCGGCCCGCAGGCTGCCTCTGGGGCCGGCCAGTCGTTTCTTTCTGATGGGGGGGGAGTGTGGGGTGACTTTTTGCAGCTGGTCGGCAGGCCGAGCTGAGGCCAGTAGGAAGGGGGGCTGGTGCCCCCCGCCTTCGCACCGAGTGGTGATGGGGTGTGCCGGCTGCTGCCGAGGCCTCCGAGAAGCTGCCACGTAAGCGGATGGGAGAGGCGGCCAAAGGCCGGCCGGAGCCGTACGAGGCATCCTCGCCTCCCCTTCCCAGAAGCAGAGCGAAGCTGGATACTGGCCTGAAGACCCCCCGGCTGAGCTCAGCTCTGGACTCCCTCCCTGAGGGGCCCCCAGGGCGGCTGCCACCACGGCCGGGCGCCCAGCCACGGCCGCCCCGGGCACGACGGTAGCTGCGGCCACATCTGGGCCCGCCCTAACAGCCGGCGCATCCCTCGAACCATCCCGTTCGTGAACATCATCATGACCACGAGCATAGCCACGGCCGTTTCCACGGTCATCGCCCCCGGGACTGTGCTCACGGCCACGGCCACGGCCACGGCCACGGCCTCAGCTGGGACCACTGCGACAACAGCCCACGCTGGGCCCGGCTGAGACGGATCGAGGAGCTCCCAGCGAGATGGAGGAGAGAAACGCCGCGGGGCTCCTTGGGCTCGTGTCCAAGGGAGCAGCAGCAGAGTTCAGAGGGAGGGAGGAGAGAGCAGAGGGAGCTGCCGAAAGGGGGTCAGACTTGAGTCGGCCGGGCCTGGCGAACACTACGAAGGCATCACGAGAGGGAGGGGAATGGCGTCAGCAAAAGCACGGAGAGGGGCAAACAGAACGTGCCTCGTAGGCCCAGCTTGGGTGGAGCGGAGGGCTCGGCCAAGGCAGCCACTGACCAGCCCGGGGAGGGAGGGTGCCCGCAGGGCCTCCGGCTGCGCCTTCCTGCCAGGGCTGGTGGGAGAAGAGGACAAGAGCGAGCGCTGCCCAGTGTGAGGGCCCAGGAGTGAGAGGCCGCCCTGGGCCCTGGCCTCTGGCCCTCTGGCCAGCCCGCACGGCCCCAGCTCGAGGCCTCGGCCCCCAGAAGGTGTCGGGCAGGCCTGGCCTTGGCTCCAGGCTCAGGGCCTCTCTCAGTGTGAATCTTGGATCGGCGGCCTTCCAAGGCGGCCTTCCAAGGTGGCCTCACGGCGGCCTCACGGCGGCCTCACGGCGGCCTGGGGTCCCCGAGTGAACGGACGTCTCCTCGACACTTTCCAGCATGGCGGAGAAGCGTTTTCCCTCTCCCCGTGGGACAAGTTCTGGGTTATTTCCTGCCCCCGTTGGGCCCGCTTGGCCTTCCTTCGGCCGTTTCACCCCGCTCTGCCCTGGAAGGGGGCCGGCCTCGTGGCCAGGGCCCTCACGTCTGGCATCTAGCACGACCCGGGTGCACCAGGCCTCAATGCTGGAAAGCCAACGTCTCCTGGTGCCCGACGTGCCCCTCCTGCTGCCCTTAAAGAGCGGGAGACCCGGAGGGGGCTGGAGGGCCACCCCCGCCTTCTCCGGGTCCCACGGGAAACCACGAATGATGTGGGAGGGTGGGGGCGGGGGCACCCAGAGCCCCCCAATCACCACGGACGCTCACCGGGCCCCACAACGCGCCCAGTGATGAGGGAGAGAGCGACTCCCCGGCGTCTTGTGTGTGTGCCCAGAGCCCCGGCACTGGCAGGAGGGGGGCACCCGCCTGCCTACGGGGGAGCCCAGGGCTCGGCTTCGGGGGTGCTGAGATGTTCTGAGGGGAGGCCGGGGGGCCAGTGAAGCCGGGAGAGGAGCCTCTGGGGGCCCTCGGGAGGCTGTGCCCAGCTGGGGAGAGGGAGGGAGGGAGCGTGGCCGAGAGCGTTTCCAGGCCTTGAGCTTCCTCCCATCCATCCCCATCCTTCTGGCTTCTCTAATGGTCCCCTCGAGAGTCTCCTCGGGAGAGGGAAATGAGTTAACCAGGAAGTCTCTTCTAAGAAAGCTGCCCCCCCCCGGCCCCCCAACCCCGGCCCAATCGGAAAAACACGTCTCCCGAGCCGTGGGGGGAGGAGGGCAGAAGAGCCGGTGGGGTGAGCGAGGGGTCAAGGCGGCGTCGGCTTTTCCGCCACAACGGCCCGTTTCATGGAGTCCTGGCGTGGCTCTGGCCCCCCTGGCCCACCGACAGGAGCCCCGAAAGGGACCCCATTCTCCGCTCTAGTGGCAGAGGCCTGAGGAGCTGGAGCCCCAGCTGGTAAAGCCCTTGGTTTACCCAGGAGGAAACGGAGGCTGAACGGAGGAAGGAGCCAGCGAAGCCGGGCCTCGGCTCCTCTAGGAAGCACGTCATGAAACGCCATTCGACCCATCGGGGTGCAAATAGTCCTTTTCTGCTTTATTTTTCTGCCCATTTGTTGGATTGGTGAAAATGTCAAGATTCTTGGGGAGGAAGAGATGGGGCCCCCGATGGGCCACTTGGCCGGGGAGGGTTAGGACGGCCCCCAGAGATGCCCCCTCCAGGCCCCCGTCCTCCGGGGAGGGCCTCCTCTCAGGGGAAGGCTGCCGCCTTCTCCTCTGCTGGGGGGACTCCCAAGCTTGGAGGCGAACTGCAGGCCGAGGGGAAATCCCAAACGAATTCAGGGTGACTTGGGGAAGGGAGGGGACCAGGGGGACCTGAAAAGGGAGGCCTGGGGCTCGGGCCTGGGAAAGGGGAGTCTGCCGAGGCTCGGGGGGAGCAGCCGCGGAGGAGGGAGGTGCCCCGCCCCGTGAGCCCACGTTGGCCCTCCCTAAGGGTGCTCCATTCGGGGACCTGACCTGACCCACCGAGAAGGGCCGCCCCCTCTTTCCTTCCGGAGCAGCCTGTGCCTGAGGTTTCGTCCCGGAGCTCCCGGGCCATGGCGTGGGTGAGGGCCCAGCCCTGTGCTGGTTCTGGGGCGGTGCCGGAGGCTCTCCTCCTCCAGGGAGGCGGTCAGGCCCGGCCACAGCACCCAGGAAGCCCCAAAGGAAGGCAGCGAGTGAGGGCGCCTCCACTGCGCAGGCAGACGATTGCGGGCCTTGCTCCTTAGGGCGTGCGTAATGAGCCCTCCATCCCGGGGACCCCGAGGCGCTGGGGACTCCGGGAGGCTTCGAACCCAGAGCTTCCCCGCTGCGTCCAAATGCGGGCTTCTGGGCAACAGAGGCGATGGGGCAGGGAAGCGGGTAACGGGAAAAGATGGCGCCCTTGCCGGGTAGAGGCCGGCCCGAAGTGGAAGAGGGTCACGGGTTCCCGGAACCTTAGAGCCAGAATGGAGCTACGCAGGGATCCAGCCCCGGCCCCCCGCCACACACGCACACGCATGTGCACTACACACGCACATGTATGTACATACATGTACACAAGGTACTCGAGCACACACATGCACATGCACGCACACACGTGCGCTGGGGCTGCACCTGCTGGGAGGGGCCGCTTCTTCCCCCTCCCAGATGCTCGGGATGGAGGGTCCCTCTTCGAGGCCCCTTGAAGGAAAGCCCTCCCGGCCCCGGAAACCTTTGCTCCAGGCCCCCCGCCCGATGGCCTCCCCCTCCTTGTCGTGTCCACCCGTGTCCTGGGGCCCAGCGAGCCGGGGCCACTCCAAGGCCCCCAGGAAATGAGGGCCAGACCCCGGCGGCTCCCCCGGGCCGCTCGCATCGTCCCCCCTCCCGGGTTTTGTTCCGCATGAATCGGCTGGGCCTGGGCTCAGCGGGCCGCAGGCGGGCCGCCCCTCTCGGTGGTCATCAGCGAGTGACTGCTGAGAGCCGGGCAGAATGCAAAGATGGGCCAGAGGAGCCCCCACAGGAAAAGGGTTAATTAGAGGCCCTGCCGGGCTCCCGCCTGCCTCTGCTCAAGAGGGCTTAAGGCCCCCCGCCTCGTCTCAGATGGGGCTCTCGGCCCTTAGAACTGTCTAAAAGGGCCTGCAGCAGAGGCGACGGCCGACCGGGGGGCTCTGAAGAGGGCCCGCCTCAATGGGGAGCTTCAAACGGGCCTCCCGGCCTGGCGGCCATTCATGCCTCCCCTCCCTGGGGGGCCTGGGAGCCTTTGGGGTCTCTTGTGGCCAAATCCCTCGGCAGCGGCTTTCGCAGTCGCAGACAGGCCAGACAAGTGGTGCTTGTGAGCGGGGCCCCGCGAGGACGCCCCCCACCCTCCTTTTCACCGGGGCAGACGAGAGCCGGCCCAAGAAGAATGGGAGGCAGCCCTCAGCCCCCGGCCGGCCGGCCGGCGCTCCAGACAGGCTCCCGAGGCCCCCCCTTACCTGGCAGGCTCCTTCCGGGGCTCCCCGTAGCAAGCCTGGGGGCAGCCCCTGCTCCAGCCCCGCCCCACATCTCTCCCTTCTGTGGCCGTGGAGCCAAACGTGGGCCATTTCTCCTTTTCCGATGGAAAAGGCCTCTAACCCTGCTGGCAAAGGGCAGCCGCCACCCCAGCCTGGCTTCTCCCAGATGAAGAAGGCGGGGGACAAGCAGCCCTGGGCCAGCAGCCAGCCCCCCCTTGTCCGGGGCCGGGCCCTTTCTCTCTGTCCCGGCCCCCCTTTCCCTCGGTAAAGCCCCCAGCCCAGACTCACCGATGAGCAAACCCCAGACTCTGGGGCCACAGAGAAGAGCCTGTGGGCGCCGGCGGCAGAGAGCCAGCTTCCTTTGAGCCAGAATCTCTGGCTCTGTCTTGGGGCTGAAGTCCGGGACTCAGGCTCCAGGAGGGTGCTTTGAGATCCCCGCACCTCTCCAGGGCGTCTCCAGGGCCCAAAGGCCGAGGGATCGTCCTCTCAGAAGGAAGCCGAGTACGTCCGGGGGCCTGGGCCGAGAGTGGGAGAAAGGGAAACTGAGGCCCAAGAGGGCCCTCCCGAGCCTGCCCCTGGGAGGCAGAAGACCCGGAGGCTCGGTCCTAGCTCAGATGGGGGCTGGGAAAAGAGAAAAAGGGAGAAAAGGTCCTCCCCTGACCGGCTCCACCGAAGAGCCACAATCCTGGCATTCGTGCCAGCTGGACGGGAAGTCCGCGGGAAGAAGGGGGGCCGGGCGGGCAGAGGGAGGCTGAAATAAGGGCCAAGCTGGACGTGGCCTGGACTTTCCCGAGGTGCCAGGGCAGAAGCCTGGGCAGCTCAGTCCTCCGGGAGGCCACCGAAGGCCGGATTCAGCCTGTACAAGGAGGAACGGGGGAGGTGGGGAGGCCAGAAGGGCCCATCATCCAGGCTTCCCCGCAGGGGCATTGGGGGATCCACTTGTTGCTTCTCTGACACAGCCTCAGCCCGAGAAGGAGCCTGCGTCCCCCCCTGGCTTCGCTCGGGGCTCTGGTCTCCCAGAATGCTCCAGGCCCAGCCTCAGCCTGCCCACCCCCTCCTGGGGTGCGACGCGCCACGCGGGGGCAGCACAAGCCGGCCGGCCAAGCCCTGACCAGGAGGGGGCCCGGCTGAGGCCTCCTCGGCTCCTCTCAAGCCTGGGGGCGCCAGCCGAGAAAGGCCTCTCATTGGCTGAGCTGGGCCGCGGCCTCGGCCGCTGCGGCAGTCTCCAGGCTCCGCTGCGCCGCTCTGTGGCCGCCGCCGCGGCAGTCTCCAGGCTCCGCTGCGCCGCTCCGTGGCGGTTCGCGGGGTCGCGGCCTGCTCGGAGCCACCAGAGGGCGCCTCGGCCGCAAGTGCCAGAAAAGTGGAGCGAGCGGCTCTGCCTCCACACCCCCACCGGGAGTAGGGCGAACCCCGCTTGTTCCAGGGGTGGCGGAGCCAGGCCGTCCCCAGGGTGGGCGCTTGGAGAATGGGGCTTCCTAACCTCCCCCACGGCCTTAGGCCAGATCCCGGGGATCGCCTGGGTCCGCAGCTCTGGCGGGAAGCCCGACCCCGCAGCCGGGCTTCTGGAGAGGCGCTTCGAGCCCCCCCCCCTTCTCTCAGGGGGTCGAGCACCCCTGGGAGGCCCAGGCCTGGCCCCTCTGAAACAAGGACTCCCGGCGGGCTGCGCGGGCCGCCTGTGCTCGGGATGGACCAGGTGGGGGCAGCAAAGGCCGCGGGGCCTAGCTGCAGGCCTCGGCCGGGCCGCCTGACCCCCGGGGGCACGAGCCCCCTCCTCCTGGGTTACTCAATCCTCGGCGGCCCCAGGGCTGGCGGGACTGGCTGTGGCGGCGGCGGCGGCGGCGGTTCGCGGGGGTTCGCGGGCTTTGGCCTGTTTGAACCACTAGAGCGCGCCCGAGAGACGGCGGGCCGCCAGCCAAGCCTGAGGTTGCTTTGTTCTTAGGCGGGAAAGCCAGGAACCGGGGTCCCGGCCCAAAGGCGGACAAGGGGAACCCCGACATGCGGGGCAGGAGCCCAGAGCCTCCGGGCTCCATCCCTGCTCTAGTGGGGCCCGCCTGCCTGCTCTTCTGCCCATCTCCCGCACCCAAAGTCCGAGGCAAAGCCCTGGGCGGGCGGGAGGGGCCCACCCTGGCCCCTGCCCGAGCCAAGGCCCTGCGCCCCACGTTCGGGGCGGCCCAGCCGGGAGCTGAGGGGGTCAGACTCTGAGTGCGCCCCCGGCCCGTGCGGGGGAGACGCCCCGCGCGCCCCCCCACTCTAGCGGGACAAACAAGGGCGAGAACCCTGTGGGCGCCCCTGAAGGAAGCGGGGAGTGCCAAGGGTTGGCGAGCTGACAGCAGAGGTGGGGAACTGGGGGCAGGGAAGGGCGGGGTGGCTGCGGGCGGGCGGGAAGGGCCCCCGGAGGGGGGTGGGGCTCCAGGGGCGCCCTGAAGAATGGGCAGGCCGGGGATTGGCTGAGCGAGGTGGGGAGGGCATTCCAGGCGGGGCCATCTCCTCTTGAAAAGGGGCCCCGGGCTGGGCCGGAGAGGTGGGTGGGGGGTGGGACTAGGACCGGGGCCGTCCGAGTCTCGCTCCGGAGCGGGAGCTCGGAGCATGTAGAGGGGTACCAACTTGGAGGCGGGCGGGCGGGCTAGCCCAGCCCAGCCCAGCCCAGCCGGGCCCGGTGGCAGCCACGGGAGATGGGCCGCAGTCGCTAGGCAGGCGGTAGGAACCTCGGGAAGTCTCGAGCAGGAGAGTAGCCTTCGCTGTTTGAATCTGTTGGTGTTAGTCGTTGGGCTGCTTCCTGCCAGCGGGCCAGCCTGGGCAGCCGTCGTCGGGGGCGCCCGGGTGCTGGCAGGGGCAGCGGGAGAGGAAGAGCAGGGACAGCCGGAGGCCAAGGTTCCTAGGCTG
>NC_058135.1:297117064-297131959 GCF_016433145.1 Gracilinanus agilis | reverse complement strand
CTCTGTCTCTGTCTCTGTGTCTCCCTCTGTCTCTCTCTCTGTCTCTCTCTCTCTCTCTGTCTCTGTCTGTGTCTGTCTCTGTGTCTCTCTCTGTCTCTGTTTCTATGTCTCTCTCTGTGTCTCTCTCTGTCCCTGTGTGTCTCTGTGTCTCTTTCTGGGTCTCTGTCTCTGTCTGTCTGTCTGTCTCTGTCTCTGTGTCTCCCTCTGTGTCTCTCTCTGTCTCTCTGTCTCTCTCTCTCTGTCTCTGTGTCTCTCTCTGTCTCTGTTTCTATGTCTCTCTCTGTCCCTGTGTGTCTCTGTGTCTCCCTCTGTGTGTCTCTCTGTCTCTCTGTCTCTGTCTCTGTCTCTGGGTCTCTCTGTCCCCCCCAGCTCCCCCCCCCGTTGGCGCCTGCTTCCCCCCCCGGCAGGGCGGCGCGGCTCCGAGGGCGCCGGGGAAGGTCACGGGCCGCGTTAACATGGAAAGTTTGTGGCCTCGGCTTCAAGCTTCTCAGCTTTCACGGCCGACTTCTCAGAAAATCCCGGAGGGGACAGGTGTGAGGAAGGGGGGCCGCCGCGGCAGAGCTGGGGTCCCCTGCCAGGCTGCGGGGAAGGGCCCCAGAAGAGGCGGAGGCAGGGGCCCCAGGCCTCCCCCCACCCCATGCTGGGTGTCCCAAGGAGGCGACCCTCGGGGGCGGGGGGACGGCCTGCTCGCACCCGGGGCCACGGTTGCTCCAGGATCCCTTGACCCCGTTTGCACAAGAGACATTGGCCGGCCAGAGACCCCGGCCCCCTCCCGTAGCCCGGCGGCCTCTCTAGGACGTGCCGCCTGCGCTGGCCAGACAAGGCCGTTGAGGCTGGCCGGGGGGGGGCTGCACCCCCAGCCAAGGCCCCGGCCGCCCCCTCCCTGTCCGCCCGTCTGTCCCTGCGTCTCCCGCTCGCACGGGCGCGGCCAGCCCCCTCCTCTCACGGTTCTCGCTTCCCGCTCAGACATTTCTTAGTTTGGGGCTGAGAAAACAGGGAGGAGACGGCGATCTTGTGGAAATGATGGCAGCCCCACTGGGCCCCGGCGGCCGGCCCTCGGCCTCGGTCCGTCCTGCCCGCTGGGCATTCGCGGCCAGGCTCGAGGCAGCGGGCGCCGGGTCGAGGTCGGCCACGTGGACGCAGAGGGGCCTCGGGGAGCCCCGGGAGCGCCCCCCCCCAAGGAAAACACAGGGGGCTGCTGGGAGCGGGGAGGAGGGGCCGCCCTCGGAACCGTGAACTTTCCCAAATGAATGTCCCCATTGACAGCCGGACAGCCGGGCACCTCTGGTGGGAGGGAAACTTACTGCTTATTAGCAACAATGTGTGCGGAACAGCCGAGGGGCTTAGGGCTGGCGCTGGGCGCGGGCTGGGGGCTTAGCGCGGCAGCGGCCTTCCCAGGCATCCTGGACAGCTGCGGCGGCGGCGGGGGGGCCCGAGAGCCGGATTCCAGCCGGACAGATGCCTTTTTTGGGGAGGGGGACTTAACAATAGACCCTTTGACGAGCTGCCACGGTGGCTCCCGACACCCTTTCGGGGCCCCCAGAGGGAGGCCGAGGAGTCGGGAAGTTTCTGAGGGGCGAGCCGGTCCCCTCGCGCTCGCCCACATCTTGAACGTGTCTCTCCTTTCAGCGGCGGCCCTCTGGATTCCATCAGCCTGCACGGCTCGGGGGCTGGGGGACGTGACCTCTGGGGTCCTCCCCGCCCGAGAGCCTGTGCAGATGTCGGGGAAGCCCCCCAATTCCAACTTCAAACAGAGCCCGGGCCCCCTTTCATCTGGAACCCGCTGCCCCGGCCCAGGGCAGAGAAATGCACTGGAGGAACACAGGCGGCTCCTGCCTGAGGCGGGGGGGCTGGGTTCGAATCGTCCTGGCCCCGGGCCCCCCCGCCTCTGCTCCCCACAAACGGCTGGGGTTCCAGGGACAGCTGCCTGGGCCTCACTTGGGCAGATGTCTCCAGGGCCGGAACAAAGAACAATACGGGCCAGTGTACGAGCGAGTGCCAAAGTGCGTGGCGCGTATCCCTGTGCCCGGAGAGGTCGGGATGGGCACACGTAGGGGCACGAGGGGGCAGCGGGAGGCCAGACGCCATGGGGAAGCCCCCGGCCCGGAGCCTGCCGGCCCCCCTGAGAAAGGGCTCGGCCCGTCCTGCCCGTACAGTGGCCGCCTGTGCCACAATCCCTCACCCCAAGCCTGCCTGGGAAGGACAGGAGGGCGAGCCGCCAGCCTCCCTTCACACTGGGGCCTCGACATCCCTCGGGCCGCTGGGCTCTGGGTCAGCCGGCCAGCCCGGGGCTCGGGTTCTGCTCAGAACCCCGCTCGTCCCGGGCAGGCAGAGAGGGAGCCGGGGCGGACCCGTGGCCGGCCGTGGCCTATCCATTCGGCTGACCATGGCGTGTGCGTGCAGCCTGGACAGCCCAGCATCGGGGGGGCCCCAGAGCCTTTCTTCTTCTTGCCCTTGTGTGCCCCCCACCCCAGGTGGGTCAGGGGAAGCCGGGAGCCCTCTCAGGAGTGTTCTTAAACCCAAGCAAGCGCCAGGGCTTAGAAAGGACCCCCTCCCCACGCCCAGGTTATCCACGTAGCCGGGCACCAGGCTCGTGGCCCCTTCCTGCTCAGCCACGGGAGGACAGAGAGGTGGGATCAGCCCGCCCGAAGGGGTCCAGCAAGGGCCCCGGTGGGCGGCCCCCCTTTCTGCCCCTGCCTCTGAGGGGAAGCCGGCTCAGAACCAAACCCAGGTCCAGGGGGGCCATCCCCAGAGGGGCCCCTCCCTCCCCGGGCCCTGGGCGTCTCGGGCGAAGGGGCGGACAGACTCGTCCCCAGACACCCCGGGCCTGAGCGGGAGGAAGGGAGGAAGCCCCCCCTCGAGCCCTTCACCCAATTCTTCTTGAGAAACTTCCCCTCAATGAGAAGCAGGCCTGCCGAGGGGCCGCGCAGAGCAGCGCGGCCCGCTGTTGCCCCCCTCCGTCGTCCCGAGGCATAGGCCGTGCCAACAGAAACAAGGGGGCCTTTCATTCACTTGTTCCCCACAAACGCTTCCAAGGCTTTCTCCACCCAGCGTCTGGCTGCTTTCTGACAACACTCTCTGCTTTGGCTCCTTGTTTTTCTTAGGGGGGCCGAGGAAAAGGGCAGCGAGGGGAGGGCTTCTCTTCCCCTTCCAGCAAAGGAAACTGAGGCACACGGAAGGCTGCTCCGAGGAGAGGGCGGCGCCCCTCCCCCCGGCTCGAAGCCCCCCTCCCGTCCCAGCTCAGGAATGGGGTGCGTGCAAGCAGAAGACAGCTGCTGGGCGGGAGCCGCCCAGAGGGATCGTCTTCTCCCCACTCAGGCGGCGCTCGGTGCCGCTGCCCCGTCCCAAATGGGGATGCCAATCTATTTCCTGTCTGTTTTCTGGCCCCCTCTTGGGGTTGCCATAGCGATGATACCCGAGAAGAGCCCGTGAAGGAAACTCGCCTCAGAGGTGAAGAACTTGGCCGGGCCCGGCCCATTCCTTGCCCATTATAGCACCCACCCGACACCCCTGACATCCCCTCCTGGAGCCACCCAGGCTCCTCGGGGCTCACATGATCGCATACCGCGCTAAACTTAACTCCCCTGTTCCCGTCAGCCCGGGCCCGCACGTGTCCAGCCTCGTGTCCCCAATGTGCACACTCGGCTCCTTTCTGGCCTGACGCTGACCCTTCCTGCCCCCGCCCCGAGCTCCCGGCACCCCGGGGCCCCTCGCCCCATCCCCGAGGCTGCCCGGGCCGGAAAGGAAGTGGGGAGCTGATGAAGGCCAAGGGGGCACCCCGGGGACCAGAGCCTCGGCGAGCTCGCCCTAAAGGGAGACGCCCGGGAAGGGCCCCGCAGAGGCAGCCCCTGTGAGAGGGCTGGAAAGGCCCGGCCGGTCTGTGTGTGGTGGCCGAACCCCGAAGGGCCCGAAGCCGGCTTTGGCGGCCCACCCAGTCGCCGCGGCCGGCCGGCCGGGAGAGCAGACGCAGGCTGGCTGCTTCCCCCTCCCCGGGGCCCCCTCCTCGGCTCCCAGATGGTGTCCCATTGAAAAGGCCCTAATGACCTCATTGAGATGAAAGAACCCTAATAAGGTGGCCCTGCTTTTGTGCTTTAATAGAGATCTGTCTGAGCTCCCAGGAATGAGTCCCCGGGGCTGGAATTTCAGCGGGAGGCAGCCAGGCGGGTGGGGGGATATTTCGGGCTGGGGAGGGGATTCTTGGGACCTTCCTGCTGTCTCTATAAGGCCATCGCAGACAACTGAGAAGGTATTCAGCTGCCCTAAAAAGAAGCTGCAGGCATAGAGAACATTCACTGACTGTCTGCTGGGGGGGCGGCGCATACTTGGGCAGCCAGAGTGGGGGGGGCTGCCTGCTCCGATGGGGTGTGGACGAGGCAGGAGCAGCTGCTGACATTCCTGACTCGAGCCCTTTCCCCAGGAGCCCCCTGCCCGGCCAGGGAGCTGCACTCCCGCTGTCGGGGACCCCCCCCACTTTCCCTGCCTTAAAGCTTGGGGGCTCCGGAGAGGCCACGGGGGATGGGCCAGGCTGCCAGGGGAGAGCCCCAAGGGGCGAGCGAGTGGCACGGGAGTTACCGAGTCCCTCAGAAAAGCCCACGAGGGCGCTGGGGCGGGCACGACTGCACGAACCCGGTGACCGTACCAGCCGACGCTGCCCCTGCCAGGGTGCCCCATGCCAGACATACAGGTCCCCCACTCCCCCGTCAGTCCTTGAGCCCCAAAGGGGTAGATGCTGCTGCTGCCAGGCACCAAGTCCTCCAGGATGGGCATGGACACGGCACTGGGCTGGCAACTACTGCCAAAGAGGAGATGGGGTGCCCGCTGGCATGGCCCAGTGGGCAAAGAGCCAGGCTGTCTGCCCAGGCTCCCATGAAGCGAGCGGCCCCTTCGTGCACGAGCGTATCCGGTACCCCCGAGGGCCCCCCAAGTCTCCCCTCGCTCTCCAGCCCCTGGGCCCACTCGGAACGCCCGGGCTGGAGGAAGGACTCTCCGTGTCTGTCCGAGACAAGCCCCCACAGGGAAGAAGCACGGTGGGCATCCCCCACCCTTGCCCAACACAAGCACGTCACCAGCCTAGACCCACATGGAGGTGGGGGCAGGGGGGCTAAGGGTCATGCCGGGGGCTCAGGGGAGCCCAGACATCCTGCCTCGGACACTC
The DNA here is from genome assembly GCF_016433145.1 of Gracilinanus agilis. Taxonomy (NCBI): domain Eukaryota; kingdom Metazoa; phylum Chordata; class Mammalia; order Didelphimorphia; family Didelphidae; genus Gracilinanus; species Gracilinanus agilis. The sequence continues at coordinate 297,126,804 of NC_058135.1, read as the reverse complement.
CTGCTGGGACTTGGGGCAGCCCGTGGCTCCCTTCTGGCCTCCGAAGGGGGCTGGGGGCCCGGGGATGGTTTCCAGCTCTGAGATCCCTGGACAGGAGGTGGCAGGGCAAGGGAGAGCCTGGGCTGGCTGGCCTGGGGAGGGCCCTTTCCTGGCCCACAATCTCCTATGAGCCTCCCCACACCCCCAGGAGCTAAGAAGGACCCTGGGACGGAAGGGAAAGTCGGGGCTCTGGGCCTGGCAAACCCCCCCGCCCCCAGCCCTTCCTCCCTGAGCCCTGAAGCTGCCCAGTCTCAAGATCTCTGGGACCCTGACCAGGAGCAGGACTGGCACTGCTTGGGGGGGCCCCTAGGAAAGCCTCCATGATAGGATGCCCACCCGGCGTCCCGCTGGCCGGAGGAGCCCAGGGGAGAGAGCGACCTCTGCCAGCGGCACGGCCTGCCCTCCCCTCTTTGGGGGGCTGCGGCCCTCCGTAGCTCCCTGCTCTGGGAGAGGCGTGGGGGGTGGGGAGCAGGGCCGGGCCAGGCGCTTTGTGACCTGAGCATGTGTTTCCTGGCAGGGGTTTGATTTCTTAAGCCGGGAGGCCGCTTCCCAGCAGACCCCCCCTTCGCCCTTTGCGCTGCCCACTGGCCGCCTGCACTAATGAGCCGGGCTGTTTCATGGGTCTCCCTTTGATCCGGCTCTTTAAGGGCCGCTCCCCGCTGGGCAGCCCCCAATCAGTCCCCCCTCCCCGGTGCCCACAGAGCCCAGGCCAGGCTGCCCGAGGACGGGAGGGCGGCCACTAGCTTTCCTGCCTTCACATTTGGTGCTTATTATCACAGCTCCTTTAGCCCCGATCCATGTGTTAGGTACTGAGCCTGCCTCCCCTCCCCCCAGAGGTCAGGGGGGCATTCTCCACAGGGGGCCTGGGAGGGGGAGGAGGGGGGACATCCGCCAGCCTCGGCCATCCCAGGGAGGGTCTGGGTGTTTGTCCAGGCACGGCCCGAGCGCCTGCCCATTGGGGGGGGTCAGGTCTGGCCTACCCGTTTGGGGGGTCACAGGTCCTCTCCCCAGATGCTTCGGGGGCACCCCTGGGGGGTGGGCAGGACGTGGGCTTGATGCCAAGCCAGAGAGAACACAGGAGCAGATTCTGGGAAGCTCCGGCCACCAGAAAGAGCTCTGCCCTCACCGTGGATGGACGGGTAGGCAGACAGGGCAGGGAGCGAAAGTCACTGCAGGGTCTCGGGGCCAGGAGGGAGGCTGAAAAGGGGCTGCCCGTCCCCCTCCTCCGCCTCCGGGCACCTCTAAGGGGCTGGTATCTGTGCCCAGGGAGAACCCTGCCCTTCCCTCCCTCTTCCTCACTGACCCTGACACGATGACCATGATGGCAGCCGGACCTTTCAAGGAGGCAGGGACCCCGGGCAGCCTCTGGCCGGCCCGTCCCCTCTGCCGTGTCCCTAGCACACCCCTCCCCATCCACACGCCCAGGCCTGCCAGGGAGGGGCAGTGTGGGGGGCTCGGGCTGCCCAGGCCCAGTCCTGCTCTCCTTATCTCCTTTGTACATCGGGTACACTGGCAGCCGAGGCCCTGGAATCGCTCCGTTTGCAGGCGTGCTAATGAATTAATTAAGGAATAAGACGTGACAGGGACACCCGGTGCACTTCAAGGGCAGAGTGGGTGGCCGCGGGCAGAGGGCCTGGCACCCCTGGAGCCTCAGTGCCTCCGCCTTCTCGTATCTCGCCAGGAGATCAGAGGAGAGGAGATGTCCCCTCCACGCCAGGGGGCGGGTGGGCAGCCCTGGCCGGGCTGGGCCTCGGATGGGGCCGGGGGGCTCCCGTAGGGGCCGAGGGGCCCCAGCTCGGCGCTGGGGGCCCTCGGCGGCTAGACCCGGCCGGTCTCCCCTCCCCCCGCAGCCCGGAGCCGCTACCTCTCCGGCAGAAGGTTTGGGGCTTTATGAGGGCCACAAATCAGGTACCACACAGTTTGGAGCTGACATGGTTTTTATAAGAATTATTTAAGAGCTGGCCGCCAGTAAAGTCTCGGAGAGAGCCGAGGCAGGCAGCGTCCAGCTGTTTGCGCTGTCGGGATTCCAAACACTTCGTAAAGAAAAGGCATGAAAGGCAGCCACCTTGTTCTATTTAAGAGGACCCCTTCACCTCTCTGCCCCGGACCTGTCGCGAGCCCCCCTCCCCTCCCCTCCGGCTGGGGGCTGCGGCTGCAGCTGGGACCATTCAGGAAGGGGCCTGGTGAATGCAGCCCCCCTGCTCCCACGAGCCGAGCCAGACAGCTCCGAAGGGCGGCCCCTCCTCGAGCACACACACACAAAACAGCCCAGAGAGCCCAGCTTTCATCTCCTGCATTATTAGCTCTTGGGGCTTCTGGGATAATAATCAGGGACTCCCCCTTCCAGAGCCCTTTCAGGTGGGCAGAGGGCTCTCCGGCAAAGGCAGGGGGCCGACGGGTTGTTCTGCCCACTGGAGAGATGGGGAAACTGAGGAGAAGCCAAGGGGAGTCCCCTGTCCAGCCTCTGGTCCCAACCCCGGCCTGCTCCCAGGGATCGTCCGGCGTGGCTCCGGGCTCCTTGGGTCTCGGTTGGGCCATCTACGGTCCTCTCTCTGGGCTTGGCCTTTGGGCTCCCGGAGGCTTCTTGATTCCGGAGGACTCGGAACCAATCATTAACGTCTCGGGGCCGTGGGGTGGGCACTCGGGGCTCTCCACGCCGAGGCAGGTTGTGACAAGAGGGACAGAGAGAGCGAGACGATGACAGAGAAAAGAGAGACAAAGATAGAGCCGGGGACAAAGCGAGATGGAGAAGAAGAAAAACGGAGAAAAAGGGACACAAAGTCAGAAAAAGAGAAACAAAGAGACAGGGAAGGGGACAGGCAGAGAAGTGGGAGGGGTCTCGTGCTCCCTCCCCCTCACTCGACTGGAGACAAAAGAGCCAGAGGTGCCCGAGATGGACATCCCCGAGTGTCCTCTTGTGCCACCACAAGGTTCTGCCCCTTGGCCCAGCCCAGTCCAAGGTACCGATGCCTCTAGAAATGAGACACAAGCTAGGGCTCTCCAGACATCCCCACCCAGGAAGGACAAGGCGGGGGCTGGCCCGTCCTGCGCTGACAGGCCTGGCCAAAGAACAGTGGAATCCTGGGCGTCTCCAGGTCATCAGGGCCATTCTCCTGCCTCTGGGCAAGTTGAGGCAGAGGGCCTCCAGGGAGGGGGTCAGCGGCCAGCTTCAGGCCCAGCAGAACGTGCCTGGGAAAGCCGTCACCGGGGCAGTCTGAGCACAGCCATCTTCTGGGTTTGGGCTCTCCGGAGGCACGGGGTGCAGTGGGGGGGGGGGCGGAAGAGCTGGGTAAAGGTTGAAAGGCGGCCGGGAACAAAGGGGGAACATCAGAAAGACGGGCGAACCGAGAGGGCAGCCCCACAGCCTGGCAGAGAGGCTGGGAGGCTCGCCTGAGCCCCCGCTTCCGACGCCTCCATCTAGGGGAATGATGGAACTAATTTCAGAGCGTGGGGAAGGCGACTCACCGTCCCCCGAGGTCTGGGGAGCCGCAAGAGGCAAGTGGGGGGCCTGGGCCACTTGGGGCTGCCATGGCCTTGGGCACCCCGGCCCTTTCCTGGAGAAGCCTGGAGGGCCGGGGCCGGATGTGGAGCTGGCTGGAAGGCTGGGCCTCGTTGGGGGGGAGAGGGGCCTCGGCCCTTTATTCCTTCAGTCAGAACATCAAGGCTGAAGCATGTGCGGAGAGACTGGAGTCAATCAAAGCCAGATGTGGGAGCAACCCCCAAATGCCGATTATTTGTCTAGGCAAAACCCTATTTACAAAGAAATACTGAGGCTGGGGCGAGCTCGAATGCTAGGCCTGACCCTGCTGTGCCCGGCCAGCGGGCTCTAGCGAGGGAGACGGCGACGGGGGAAGAAGGGAGGGAGGGAGGAGGCAGGAGCGGCCCTTCACACCCCCTCCTGCTCCCCGCCGGGCCCTTGGGGTCCCTTCTCAGCTGGACAAAGGCCGTCAGCCTGCACAAAGTGCCCCCGCCCCCACCCAGCCCTGCCTGGATGTCTGCAAAGACGCCGGGGGGCTAAAGAGGAAGCTGGGGCCCGAGCAGCCCGGCTAATCTGGCCCTCCCTGAGCTCTGCAGGGAAGCCGGTCAATCATTGGGGCCGGCTTTGTCCGGCGTGCCGAGCGGCCGGGGGAAGGTCAAAGGGATGAAGAGATTCCCAAGTGACAATATAATTGGGGAGACAGGAAAACAATCGGGAGCCCTCCGAGGACAATGTGCTAATGAGTCCATCCTTGAGGGCTGAGGGCCCTCGGAGCAGGGCAGGGAGTGAATGGAGGAGGCCACCCCGCGGCCGCCCTCGTTGACTCCCTGGGTGGCCCTCCTGGGCTCAGTTTCCCTAGCCGTCTGGCCCGGCCTTCTCTGAGGCCGCCTGAACGAAGGGGGGCAGGGCGCCTGCTGTAATTGGATCAGGATACTGAGGTGAGGGAAGGGGAAGGCCAGGGGGAGAAGGGAGCGGGGAAAGCAGGGGCCGGGGTTGGCAGGGGTTCTGTCTCTCCTGGCACAGGGCCCGCCGGACACACAGTGGGTGCTCAATGCTGGCCCGTGCCAGGCTCTGGTGGAGAAAAGCCTCCCCCACAGGGCAGGGGACTTGGGGACGTGGACCGTCGAGCCCAATCGGCGCCTCTTGGATCCGGACCTCCAGCCCAAAGTTGCTCCCCAGGCAGGGACTCCAACACACAGAACCCTTCTTGCCCGGCAGCCCCATTCCTTGGCATTGCTCAAGGGGGACCCGGGGAGAGCTTGTGTCTGCCATCTGCCCAGGACACCTACTTTGTGTATGTGCGTTGGGGGGCTGCCAGGGGCCCCCTGGACACTCGCACTCACCCCAAGAGGTGCCCTTGGAGCTTCTTGGGCTGATTGCTCCAACAGATGCCCATAACTGGCGGGATCGTTTGGGGGGAAACCACGCGTCTGGGCCCGCACGCTGGCTGGGGGGGGCCGCTGCCTCAACAAGAGAGAAGCTGGCTGCCCCCCCCAGGCTAGCCCGGGAAGCCCAGAGGTGAGGTCTGGCTTCCCTCCCCCCCACTGTCTGCTTGGGAGGCTGGGGGGATGGCAGACGCCCGAGGCTGGGGCTACTGAGACAAGGTGCTCTTTGTCTCTCCCCCTCCCCCTCTCAGAGCCCGCAGAATGGCCAGGAAATGCAGCCTGAGCAAGGCCCAAGGACTTCCATGAGGGGCACCCCCCGGCTGGGCAGGATTAGGGGAGCCCTGCCCCCAAGTGGAGCCTTAGCCTGGGACTTTCCAGAGGGCAGGAGGGAGCTGCTTCCAGGCCAGGATGCTGGGGGTTAGGGGGCTCCCCTTGGCTGCCTCTTCCTGCGTCTGCTCTGTGCCTGGAGCTGCCGGCCGGGACAGGACATGCTTTCTCTTCACTCACTCACTGGAAGGCCCAGCTCCCCGGCCTGCCACAGTGAATACGGCTGGAGGAAATGGAAGGCCCAGCTCTGGCCGAGGGGCTCTGCGGCCTCCCAAGGCGCTCACTCGTGTCCGGGGACCCCACCGTGCCCATCCCCTGGCCTTTCTCCCAAAGGGCTCCCGGCACCAGCCTCCTCCCCAGTGACAGGGGAGAGAGAAGGGGACCGCGCGGGCCCTCCTCCAGCTCCTCTGGGCCTCACTCTGGCCCCCGAGGGCACTAGAGGCCGGGCGGCAGGCCCTGGCCGTCCACCAAGGCCTTCTCCCAGTCCACTGGAGGGGGCGGCCGGAGGGCCTCGGCCTCCTTTGTTCCAGCTCCGTGTGGCCCCCCCTCCGGCCTGTCATTCTTGGTGATGTCCAGGCGGAGGGGGATGTGGTTCTAATCAACCTCGTGCTATTTATCTTTCAATCAAGTGTTCCTGCGCAGGGATAAACAGGATGTTTGCAGGCAGCTGGCCGAGGAGGCTGCTCTGGGAATCCCATCGGGCTTCGGCGAGGCGGGAGCGGGGAGGGGGGCTAGGTGAGGAGGGGCCGGCCCTCCCTTGGGGACTATCCCCTGTTCCAGCAATGACATGGTCTGGATATGTTCACAGAGCCAGAAACAGATCTGGAAAGAGGGGCCAAGACCCCAATTCACGGCTGCTTTGTAGCCTCGGCAACAGGTGGTGTTCCCCTGGAGAGCTCCAGAGGGGCCCTGCCCGGGACCACCCAATGGCTCAGGGGCACCATGCAGACACCTCGGGCCTGAAGGGGGAGAGGAGGGATTGGGGTTAGCTTCCTCCTTTGTGTGCACGAGAGGGAAGACCTGGGCCCCAGAGGTGCCCCCACCTGCTCCAGAGCGGCTGGAAGAAGTGCCCGCTGGGCTCCCCCCCCCCCGTACCCCTCTCCTCGCTGCTCCTCTGTTCTCTCTGGAGCGGGGATGGCAGGAACCCGTTACCCCGTTACCCTTGCAGTTCGGGTTTGAGAGCTGGGCCACGGGATGCCCCCATCCTGCCAGTTGTGAAGGGGGGGAGGAGGAGGAGGGAGCCCCATGTGGGAGCCCTCCCGAGGGCTGCGCCTTTTGGGCTCTCTCTGGCGACGGATTCCCAACAAGGGGGAGGCTCCCCAGGGCTCATCACCCCACAAACGGTCCTGAGCACTGGGCCGTGGGGTGGGGGGCAGAGTGGACCGCTGAGGAGGAAGAGGAGGAGGAAGGGGCCAGGTTTCTTTTCCACTGGGGGGCCGGAAGCGGGTCCTGGTCCCTGCTGGGGCCGCTCAGTCAGTTCCCGCCAGGCAGACAGTCTGTCCAGAGCCGTCCTTGATGGCATTCCCATTCCCCAGAACTCAGCGAGGGCCGGCAGCCGGCCCACATGATGAGGTGTGAGATTCCTTTCTCTGCTGTGAATTAGAGGCCCCAAAGCTCTCGAGGCCCTCAAGCATTTCCTTCAGAAGGTACAATTGAACTCTTTCTGGGCCTTTACTTTCTGGCCTTTACAGGACTTTAAAACCACAGGCAGGATGGGCCAGGCCCGAGCCAACTTCCTCCCCTCCTCCCTGAGCCTGAGGGGCTGCTGGGACAGAAGAAGGGAGGCCCCAGCCTTCTCCCCAGGAGTTCAGTGCCTCACTGGGACTTGGTTTCCCCTCTTGGACACTGGGGCCCATTGACCCCCCCTTCCTAGGGTTCCCAAAGGGAACAGCTGGCTGCCCAGAAGCCCTGAGGAGCCCCAGTCCCCCTGGGGAGAAGGGAGCAGCCAGGCAGGGCACCCCCATTGTCTTTTGGAATCCCACATGCTCCCTCTCCAGCAGGGCTAAGAGGGCCTCCACTGCCTCCACTGCCCCAAAGGGCTGGGACTCTGCTGAGCGCTGGGAGCTGCGGCTCTCACAGGAAAACGCTTTTTTGCCCCCTCTCTGCTACCGGCCTGGAGCAGCGGCGGGGGGAGGCCACTTCCATTCCTCCCAGGGCGGCTCTCCTGCTGTGGCCAAGAAAGGGAGAAAGGCGCTTCTGGGAGTCCGAGGCCCCGGGTTCTAATCTCCCCGCACTGCCATTGCCCAGTCTGGCACTAAGGGAGGGCGGATCATCCATCGCCTGCTGACCAGTCCCATCTCATTTCAGTGACTCGGTGGCCTTGGGGGGAGGAGGAGGAGGAGGGGGAGGAAGGCTTCCTCCTGAGGGCCTTCTCCTGGGGGGAGGGGGGCGGAGATGCGGTGCTCAAGGACCCTTCACAGAAGGGGGCAGAGGCGGCAGTTAGAGACAGGTGGTTGAAGTCTGGAAGCGCTCTGGATGTGGAAGGGGCACCTCCCCCCCAACAGCCTCGGGGCTTCGAGGGGCTGCCATGGGGGAGAGTGAAAGGCCGTGCCCCGAGGGCCACTCATAAAAGTGGAGATCCGGGCTGGGCTTGGGAGCCCAGGCTGGGGCTCAGCTCCGGGGCGCTGGGGGGCGCTAGGTGTCCCTCCCTCTCTCCCTCCCTCTCCCAGCTCTGCCTGCTCTGGGTCTCAGTCCCGCAGGGCACACCGGGGCTCCCTCCCGCCCTTCCCGCCTTTGCCACCGGCACAGGCGCTTTGAGGTGACGCAGGAAAAAAGGGAACTGAGGCAGAGCTCGCTCTGGGCTTCCCGCAGGCCCAGCTTTAATTCTGCCGCCCGTCACAAGCCGAACCAGTCGGGCACCCCCCCGCGCCGGGGGTCCCCCTTCTGCCTCTGCTTTTCGTCCTCGAGAAACTGGCTCTGGATGGCGTCCACGGAGCCCGCCTCGGGGCTGAGCTCCCTCTCGGGAAACAGATCCGGGAACGTGAAGGTCTGCCCGTGAGCCTGCGGGGGAGAGAAGCCCGGATCGGCCCGAGGCCCCCCCCAAGCCCCCCATGATCCTCCCTCTGGGCAGCGCCGCCGGGCTCGTGGCCTCATTAACGGCGGCTGGGAAGGCCAGGAGGGCCTCGCCAACGAGCTCTGGGCGGGCCCCTTTGACTAGAGCAGCGAGCCCAAGGCCGCCTGGGCCCCTGGGTGCTGCGCCGGGCCGGAGGGGGCTCCCTGGGCCAGGACAAAGGAAGGGAAGCAGCGCCGACGCCATTCCGGCCGCCTCCCCGGGGCCCACGAGGGAAAGCCAGGCCAGGCCCGGAGGGGGGGCACCGTTACAAATTGGGATGGAGGCCCCCTCCGGCAGGGCCATTAGACACAGCGCGGCCCGCGGCAGCTGCTGACATGGGATCTCCGGGCTGCAGTTCAGTTTTCACGACCGGCTCGGGTGACTCAAAGCCCCCGTAACCGAAGCCTCCGCGAAGGGGCCTTCTGCGGCCACTTGTTGTCTGCTGCCCCGGCCGCTCCCCAAGAGCGCTGCTGCCATCTGGCGGCCGAGGCGGGGAGTGCCGGCCGCCGCCTCCCGAGGCCCCCCATGACCCCCACCCCCAGCCCAAGGCCAGGGCCCGGGGCCTGCCGCTCCCCTTCCCCAAGCAAACAGCCCTTTATCTCCCCTTTATCTCATGGCTGTTGGGCAATCCCCGCCCCCACCCGCCGCGGGGGCTCCGCTGGGCCTAAAGCCAAGGCCAGGAGCGGGACGTGCCTTCGGGGCACACACTGTGAGGGGCAAAGGTCCGGCCGGCCACTCACTCACCAGCTGGACGTAGGCCACCTTGTAGTCCGGCTGCTTAATGCGCACGTTCCGGTGGTCCCGCTTCTTGTTGGAGCCTGGGGGGAGGGGGGGGTCTCTGTGCCAGGCCCGAGAGTGCTCACTGGGCACCCCCAGCCCCGGCCCGGCCCCGGCCCCGGGCCTTCGAGCTCAGGCCCAAAGCAGGGAGAGGCATTCCTGGGCCTGGGGCGCCCCCTCCTGGCCACTCACCGTGCTGGATGCGGGTGCGCACAGCGGCCACGGGCACGCGGTAGATGCTCTGCAGGTAGTTCTTGAGGTCCAGCCTGGTCATCCTGTGGCACAGACGGGAGGCCCGAGAAGGCCCGTGAAGGCCGGCCCGAGGCCCCGGAGCCGCCCAGGACCCCCCGGCCGAGCACTTACTCCATGGGGATGCGGAACTGCACCGTGTCCTCGGGCTGGGCTGTGCCCGGCCTCACCAGCTGGACGAAGAAGTTGGTGCGGAAGACGCGCAGCTGGGGGTTCCCGGCCTGGTACAGGGGGTACCTGCGGGGAGGGCCCAGCTCGAGCTCCCCGGCCTCAGTCTCCCCTTCTGCACACGGGGCCCCACCTCCCTCCCGCTTGCCCGGCCCAGGCCCTCCGGCGGCCGTGGGGGTGCGAGCACGAAGCCGCCGGCGGGGTCTCCCACGCGCCCCCTGGCGGCCGAGCCACCCCCCCCCCCAGTCCTCGCTGAATCAAGGGC
>NC_058135.1:297070476-297090476 GCF_016433145.1 Gracilinanus agilis | reverse complement strand
AGGCCCGGGTGGCAGCCTATTAGGTGGCTCGGGGGGGAGGGGGCTCCTTTCGTCTCTCGCCCTTTGCCCGGGTTACGCGATTAGTCTGTGGGCACTTGCAGGCAGGCCTGTGAGCTGGCTAGTGGGGGGCGGAGGGTTGGGGCGCTGGGCGTTTGGGCTCCTGTTCCTTCCCTTCGCCCCGCTCAGAATTCCGAGCAGCTGAGGTGGAATTCTTCTGTCATGACTGGCTACGTACCTGCTTCATGAACTTCTCAGGGGTGGGAAGGACCATGCAACAGGGGTCCAAAGCCCGGAGAGGCCAGGAGGGGCCCAGGAGGGTCCAGGACCGGGTGCAGGTGCCCGGCCACAGGAGGCGGCACGGAGCACCCCAGGGTGAGCACACGGGAGGGGGTGCGAGGAGAGACAAGACGGTCAGAGAAGCCGGTGAGAATCATGCCCGCGAGATCCCACAGCTGCTCCCCCTGGGCCCACCTAGAAGCAGCTTTTCCAGTGCCCCTCCCCAAGCCCACTGGCCATAGCTCGGGCAGCTCTCCCGGGCTCTACGGTGACCCCTTGAAGGCAGCTCTGGGCTGAGTCTCCGGCCCTGACGCTCGGCGCCCAGGACGCTCGCTCCTGTTGGGAGACGGGCTGGATTTCTGTGCCGAGGTGAGTGTCCCCATTTTTACAGATGAGGAAACTGAGGCTCTGGGTGGGGGGGGGCCAGGACTCCATTCAGCTGTCTCTCAGGTCACCCGTGGGACCCGCCTTAGCCACTGAAATCAACAGATGAGGCAGCCAGGCCCGTCCATCCTTAGTGGCCGTTACGGCCTGAGGCCCCTGGGGATCTTTGGGTCCAGCCCCTTCTTTTTATAGATGGGGAAACTGAGGGTCCTAGAGGGGAAATGACTTGGCCAAGCTCGTGCCCCCAGCTGCTGGCAGAGCCGACGTGTTTCCCAGAGTACTTTCCCTCCTCGTCCCCCCTTCCTCAAGCCAGATTGAAGGGACCTCTTTGGGCCCAAAGGACCCTCCTCCTCCCCTGGGCTGCCTTCAAGCTGAGCACACGGCCGAGATCTCTCGGCTGCTCGTGCGGGGGCCGCTCCTGGAGGCTGGGCATTGGCCGCTTACTCGGGAGGCCCCGGGCCCCGGGCACCGTCCACGTGGCCCCTGCTTGGCTGCCCTGGCCCTGCTCCCACCTTGGAGTTCCCAGCCATGCACGGGGCCCCCCACTCGGGATTCCAGAGCCATGGGTCCATACCTTCCTCATGGACTTCTGCAGGTGGCAAGCACCAGGCACCGGGCAGGGCAGCAACAGGGAGAAAGGAGAGGGTTAGTGGGAGGGGAAGAGCTGGCGGCCTTGGCACCGAAGGGCAGGGGAAGGAGAGGGCGGCAGGCCGGAGGACAGGGCGGAGAGAGAAGCGAGCGGGAAAGGGGCAGAGGCCGCCGGGCCGGGGCAGAATGGGAGCCGGGTTCAGGCCGGATGGGCAGAGCACCCGGCAGGTAGGAGGCGGGGGGGGAAGAGAGGCACCAGCCAAGCAGCGGGCCAAGCCTGGCTCGTCCTCTTCTGCCCAGGGCTGGGGGTGCCCTGCCTGGACCACTTACCTTCTTCCTGGGCTTCTGAGAGTGGGAAGGACCCGGAGCAGGCGACCATGGGGGGCAAGAAAGGGGACACGTTAGAGCCGTCCACTCCCTGGGCACGCGGGGGCTCGGGAGGGGCATCGAGCTGTTAGAGGGAGAAGACACGGAGACGCCCCCAACACCGCGCCAGGAGGGGAGGGTTAGGGGGCTCATCTGCCACTGTTGGCCGGCCCTTTGGGCATCTGAGCAAGGCCAGACAGAGCCCCGGCTCTGCTTTTGTTGGCTGGGGGCGGGGGGCGGCCCTTCTCCTCTCTGGACCCCAGTTTTCTCCCTCGTAAAGGGAGCTCAGACTTGCCAGGCTCTCAGGGCTGCCCCCGAGGCCTCCGAGCCCTCCTCTCATCTGCGTCTGCATCTCTGGGCCTTGAGCGGCTGCGTGGCGTGGCCCCGGCTGCCCAGCTGGGCCCTTCTGAAGCCAGAAGCAGAGCCGGGCAGGCCTCTGGGGGCGGATGGGAGCCGGAGACCCTGCTCTCCCCAGGAAGACCCAGGCCCGGAGGAGGGAGCCCCGAGGCCTGACGTCTGGAGGGAAGGGGCGAAGGAGGCCCCTCGGGGGCTCCCCAGCCGGACGCTCAGCCTGGGCCCTCGGGAGCCAGCCGGCGTCGCCACTCCGGAAGCCGGCTTTGCATTCCGGGGGGACGCGTGGAAGCATTCCCCAAACGTGTCAGCTGCTTTGGGGGCCGGAGGACCCCCCCAGGGCCAGGCCGAGCCAGGGCAGGGCCGGGGGCTCCCCTAACGCCCCGAAGAGGCCCCCGGACTCTGCACTTCCTGCGGGTCGGGCCGGCCCAAGGAGGGGGCGAGGCCGGCCTGGGCCTTGCCAGGGAGGCTCTCGGGGTTCAAGCAGACGGAAAGGCCGGAGCGCGGGTTAATCTGCTGGGGATACGGATCGTGGGGGGTCTCGTTAGGAATATTAATTGAGGGGACGGAGGCCGAGGGACGAGACACCAGGGAGGAGGAGGCGAAGGGTTAACATTAACGGGGAGGCCGAGGGTTAGCGCGGACGACCACCGAGGCCACTTCATCCCGGACTGATGAACCGGCCCCCGAGGAGGCCGGGACGAACGGGGAGAAAGCGATTACCTTCCTCTTCGTATTCTTCTGCGTGGGGAGAAAAACCAGAGAGGCCCACGTTAGCCCCCGGGAGGGGCCGGCCTGGCCGCCCCCACGCAGAGCCCCACACCTTGGCGGCAGCAGTTGGGAGGCTGGGAAGAGGGGCCCCAGGGGCCGCGGCCCTCTGACCACCCCCTCTGGCCCACGGCCTGCCCTCATTCTAAGGGGGGGCACAGCGGCCCGGGGGGGGGCAGGGCACACGGGCTTCAGCAAACGTGCTCGGGCATGCCGAATCCAGGTTTGCCTGAGGACCCCCACAGAGGGTTTGCCCATGTGGTGGGCCTCCTGCAGGGGCGAGCGGCACCCCCGGGCCTGAGGCCTCCTCAGGGGCCCCTCGGTACAAAGTGGAGTAACTTTGCCCCAAACGGCACGAAGTCCAGGACGGGGACCGGCCCCCCCCCGAAGCGGAAAGCCCAAAGCCCAAAGCAGAGGGGAGAGACTTACCCTCGCCCTGTTCACTGCAGGCCGGGAGAGAAACCGAGAGAGAGCTTGGTCAGTGCGGGGTGCCCAGGGCGTCGCCCCTCCCCCCCCCCGGCCCCCAGCCCGGGCAGTGACCAAGTCCCCCGGGGGCGGCTGTCTAAAGGGCCAAAAGGAGCCGCAGGTTGGAGGGATCCCCGGCCCAGGGGCAGGCTTGGTACTCACACTTCCTCGTCAGACATGGTGGCTGAGGCGGGTTTCTGGAGAGACAGAGACAGAGACAGAGAGATAGACAGAGAGACAGAGATAGACAGAGACACAGAGAGAAAGACAGAGATAGAGACACAGAGAGACAGAGAGAGGGAGAGGGAGAGGGAGCATGGAGGAGAAAGGAGAGAGGAATGGAAGGAGGAGAGAAAAAGAAGAATTTAGGAGCAGCCTTCCTCGTTTTTCAGGCCAAAGTGAGCCCCCGTCCCTCCGGTGGCCATTTCTTCCTGTCCTCAGGAGTCCGGGGTGGGGCGCCCAGACTCTCCCCAGCCAGACCCCCCCTTCTCCCCACCCCGCCTCCTCTTCAGCTCTTCCTAGACCCCCCGGGAGGATCTGGGTCCCAACTTCCTTGGCTCTCTGCAGCCTGGCCTCCAGCCCTGCTCCTCGGGCACCTCCGTGTGCCTCTTGCCTGGACACCCAGAAAGGCCAATGAATGGCGTCTCCCCAGACCTCGTGCTGTCTGTCTGGAGCCACTTTCTGACCGGGTGAGGAGAAGGGTGAGTCCTCCAGGCTTTCCTGCACCTCTTCCGGGGTCCCCAGCCTGACCCAGTTCAGGGGCTCTGAGAGTGGGAAGCATCTCACCGGCCTCAGGTGGGCCCCATCCCTTACTGTCTTTGGGCCTCGGTTTCCTTTTCTTACTCTAAAGGCACTCCGGACTCTGCGGGCTTCCAAAGAGAAGCCCCCCCGGGCTGGCCCCCCTCTGAGAGGGCCCTAGTTGGGAATGACCTTGGCCCGGCGTGGACGAGGGGGAACCTCGGCTTCCCAGTCTGTGCAATGGGGCTGCCCCCCTTTTCCTCCCAAGCTGGGGGTGAGGCTCCGGTGTTCCTGGCTGATGGGCATTCCCTGCTGCAGAGACCCCTTTTCTGAACTCGGATTTCTCCCGAGCTGCCCCCTCGGCCAGTGCCCCAAGGGGGCAGGCTACAAGGGCGGGAGGCCATTCCGGGATTCTGAGCTCATGTTCTTTCTCCCAAGACAGAACGAAGCCTTTGGGCACCGAGGCGGCACCGAGGCGGCACCGAGGCGGCACCATGGCAGAGCCCAGCCTGGAGACCAGGTGGCCGAGGCTCAAGCCTGCTGTCAGACAGGCCGGCCCAGTGCCCCCCCCTTGGAGGCAGCGCCCAGTATTGATCTGAGCTGGAAGGGGGCGACTCCAGCTTTCTTCGCTTTTCATTTTTTCCTTTTATTTAAAAAAATTTTTAACCCCTTCACTTCTGTGTATTGGCTCCAAGGCAGAAGAGCGGTCAGGGTGGGCAATGGGGGTCAAGTGACTTGCCCAGGGTCACACAGCTGGGACGTGTCTGAGGCCGGATTTGAACCCAGGACCTGCCGTCTCTAGGCCTGGCTCTCCATCCACTGAGCTACCCAGGCTGCCCCTCACTTTTTCCTTTTAAAAATTCCCCGCGTGAGGGGACGCGTGAGGAACGGGGGAGGGACGAAGTGTAGTCGGTGTAAAGCCGAAGACGTAGACGGGGCGGCTGGGGCTCGGGGGACAGAGAGCCGGGCCGAGAGGTGGGAGGTGGCGGGTTCCACTCCGGCCTCGGACGCGAGGGTGCCCGCCGTATTGACTCTTCTCTGTACAACTATTAGGCGCCTGCTGCATGTGGAGCCCCGCGCCAGGCTCTGGGGACTGGCAGCGTTTGGGCCAGAAGCGTCCCCCCCCCCCCCGGGAGCAGAGATCACTGACACACAGGCTGGGGAAGTGTCCGTCGGGCGGAGGCCAGAGCAGGCAGGGCCCCCGCCTCAGTTTACCCGGGGGCAGCCCACTGGCAGGCAGCTGCCCAGCCCCGGCAGCCTCCCAGAGGGCTATTTATAGGGCTTCCCGCTGGGGCCAAGGAGCCGGGAAGGAGGCCGTGGCCTTTCTTGAAGATTATGGCAGCCTCCAAATTTAGCCAAGAAGCTTCTGGGCCTGAAACCCAAGAAGCCCAAGTGCCGCCCTCCCCGGCAGCTGGGGAGAGGGTCGCCCCCCGTGCCTGCTGCTAAGAATACCCTCTCTGGCCCTGGCCATACCCTATAAGGCCCTGAGCGCCGGTGCCCGGCAGGTCCGGGTTTCTGACCCCTGCTTGGAGGGCTTCCTGGAGGCAGAGGCCTGGCCTTGAAGGCAGAGTTAAGGTCCAAATGGGCAGCCGCAGCCAGAGAGGGGGGCCAGCTGCTGCTCCAGGTCGGGCCTCCTCTTGGGGGGCCTGGAGATTTGGGGGAACAGGAAACCCTCCCCTACTAGGTCTACCCCCTGGAAGCGGGAGAGGAGGAAGTCCTAACTAGACTGGAAAGGCTCCCCGCCGCTTCCCACCCTCACCTGGGGGGGCAGGTATTGACACCAGATGTTTGTTGACTGACTGACCGACCGACTGGGTGCCCAGACCCTGGGGAGGGAGGACAAGGGGAAGTGGGATGGGCCTGGCCACTGCAGATCCTTCCTTCAATTGTGGAATCCGAACTCATGTCTCCCTGGCCAAGGCAGGAACGATTCCTCCCCTGAAGTAAACTGAATTGAGCTGAGAAACCCCGAAAAGTGACCTTGGTTCTGCCTCTGCTTAAATACTTGCCCTGATGGGGGGCTCACTACTTAGAGTGCCTCGGGCCCTTCAAAAGTTCCTTGAATTGGCTCAGTCTTGGCATCCCAGAAACGGGTCACAGAGCATTCGTGAGAGCCTCAGAGCCCGGCTAGGCACCGCCCGGGACCCCCCCAGGCCAACCCCCATTTCACAGAGGAGGGAAATGAAGGACTTTGTGTGTCTGCCTCAACAAGGCTGACCTGGGCAGCCTTTCTCGGCCCCAGATGGAGGGAGGCCTGGACAGGCAGGTGAGGGGGGGCAGGCCTCACACGCTCCGCCTGGGGGGCTCCTAGCGAGGTTTGCGAGCTTCCTCCTGCCTCGCCCAGCCCCAGCCCCAGAGCACGGCCAAGCAGAGACTTCGGGGCTGGCCGCAGCAGTTGGGGTGCAGGCAAGGTTTGAGGGCTCAGCAGAGCAAACGAGGGCGCGCCCCGGGCCTCACCCTGAAGAGACCCCCCTTTCTCCACCCAGGGGTCCCACACTGTCCCCCCTCCGTGAGGCGGGAGATTGGGGCCCATAGTCCATGTGGGGAAACTGAGTCACAGAGAGAGGCCGGGCTAGAGGTGAGCCTGAGCTTCCCTCCCTCCTTCCTTCCCGCCTCTCAGGCTCTTCTCCTGGTCCTTCGGCCTCTCTAGTCCCCTCCTTCCCGCTTTCCGCCTCTGTCCCTGGTCCTTAAATAATCCCCGCAGAGATTTTCCCCTCCGCCTTGGGGCCAGAGTCCAGAACCCAAAGGTGAGGGGGAGAACTGAGTCTAGAACCCCAGCGCTCTGGGCTGCTTCCTCCCAAGGCCCCCCCTTTCGCAGCAGGTGTCGCCCTCGGATCCTGGGGGCCCCACTGCCCCGCCCCGTCACAGGAATGGGCACTCCCACCCCAAGCCTCAGACGCCTTAACAGCTGCCAGGTTGAGTGACCCCCCCCCCAGTTCCCCCGCCCCAGAGGGAGAGATCAGAGTCTGGGCGTGGAAAGAACCTTCCCTGGGGCGCGAGGGGAGGGAGGGAGGGAGCAGAGCCCCTCCCCTCCTCATCACGAGGCTCAGAAGGAGAGGGGGGCCCCCCTCCCCCAGGAGAGGGAAGATGCAGATTCTCACCCGCTCTGCAGCGGATGCTCTGAGAGAGCCTGGCCAAGTTGTTCATTGTCTTTGGGCCTCAGTTTCCCCTCTAAATGAGGTCCAGAATCCCCTTGCTTGCCCCCTGGCAGAGTGGGCATCCCGCAGGACAGCAGCTGTGCTAACGTTTAGGAAGCTGCCCCTCCTGGGCCTGGCACAGGCCACCGTGCTGGCACCACCTCCTTGGCTCGGACAGGGCTCGCAGGAAGATGCTGGGAATGGCTCCTGCCTCAGTGCCCCGTCCGGGCTCTAGAGGACAGGCCAGGGGAGCTTGGGGCGGGGACGGGTGCAGGAGGCCTTCGCTCGGCCGGGGTGGGTGGGACCACGCTGGGAGAGGCAGCTCTCTGCCAGCTGCCCCTGCCCATCAGGCCCCACCCTCTGCAATGGGCTTCCTTGGGGGGGTCTGGCCCGGGGCCAAGCAAACTCGGGACAGACAGAAGGGGTCTGGATCCTTCCACAACTGACCTTCGGACCAGGTCCGTAGAGCAGGTGCCCCCCCCCGGAGCCACCCAAGCCCAGCGGCCCTCGGCTCTCTTGGCATTGTCCACCGTCCTTGCTCTCGGGAATGGGAGTGGTGGGGGAGCCAGGCTTGTGCCCCCCACTTCTCCGTCCTTCTCCCTGAGCTTGTGGAGCCCGAACTGGAGAGGGTGAGCAGCGTCTTGCCCCTGGCCCTCCCTGGAGGGTCCCTGTCTTGTCTGGAGCCCCCGACCACTCCCTGCCTCGGGCCCACTGGAGCCTCCACAACGCCCCAAGGAAGCCGGCCGCGGGCTGGGCTGGGGGAGAGCCTTTCCCAGGCCGCTCGGACCGGCTGGGGCGTCCCCACCCAACACCCCCGGGTCCCACTGACCTGTGAGCTAAGGCTGCAGAGAAGGGGAGCCCGAAGGAGCAAGGCTGGCTGCTGGCACTGGCCCCCCTCGAGCCCTCCTGCCCGAGTTATAGGGACATCTGATCTCGCCCCAAAGCTGATTGGGCGGCCGAGGGAGGGAAGGGCCGCCCAGCCTCGGCGCCCAGACCAAGTATAGCCGCAGCTGCCTCGAGGGGCCGCGAAGGAAGGGACATGTTTGGAGAAGGAGAGAGAGACGACCCCTGGCCTTGCCCACCCCCCGCCAGGAAAGGAGATGTTGCTAAATTTACCCCCGGCCAGGCCAGCAGCAGCGCTGCGGGACAGATGGGCTGCGGGGAGGAGGGGGCTGCGGGAACGGCGTGTCCCGGGGCCCCCGTGGGGACGTCCTGTTCTCCCCGCCAGCTGCCCCCCACAGGGGCCCCCTCTGCCACCTGGCCCCCAAGCATTCCGCAGGAGGGGAGGGGCAGCAGCGGGAGGCCCAGAAACAACGTCCCTCTGCCCCCCCCCCAGGGTCCACTCTGAGACGGCTCTGGGTGCTTCCCTGAATCCGGGCTCCAGAGGGTGCTCTTCCTCTGGAGGACACCCCAGCCTTCCCGGCCACGGGGGAGCAGCGCCGAGTGGCCACCCCCAGCCCAGCCACTCTGGCCTTCCTCTCCTTGCCCGTCACACGAGGGCTCGGGCTCGGCGGTCTCCAGGGTCCCCCGGAACTATGACGCAAACGTGACTCCCAGCCGGGCGGCCAGAAGCAGAGAAGGAGAAGCTCAGCCCGTCTCCCTGACGGACACAGAGGAGAAAAGCCGAAGCAGAATCCCAGCAGAGACTCCGGCAAGGGATCAGGAGGGTCATTCACGGAGGCCAGGCGGCACTTAGGCCAGGAAGGCCGGGCCGCCTCAGGAGTAGGGAAACCATCCACGTAACGGACCGCATCGACGAGCGAGCCAGCAGGAGCCCCACCATTACCCCCACAGACGCAGAAGAAACCTCTGACAGAATGCAACAGCCATTCCTACTGAACACCGAGGAAGTAGAGGCACAGACGGGCCTTTCCTCAAAATAACGAACAGGGGGCCGCTGGGTAGCTCAGCAGATGGAGAGTCAGGCCTAGAGAAGGGAGGTCCTGGGTTCAAACCCGGCCTCAGACCCTTCCCAGCTGTGTGACCCTGGGCAAGTCACTTGACCCCCATGGCCCACCCTGACCACTCTTCCACCTATGAGACAATACACAGTATTGACTCCCAGAAGGAAGTTGAGGGCTTCAAATAAATAAATAAATAAATGATGATGAACAGTATGTATCCAAACCCATCAGCAAGCGGCATCCGCAATGAGCACACGCTAGAAGCCTCCCCAGTAAGATCAGGGGGGAAGCAGGGCGGCCCAGGATCACCTCCATTATCTAACGCTGTTCTAAGAAACACTCGCAGTAGCAAGGAGGGAAAAGAAAGGAATCGAAGGGGTCAAAGTAGGCAGTGAGGAGACCAAGCTGTCACTCTGCACATGACAGGATGGTCTCCCTAAAGAACCCCAGAGAACCAACCAAAAGGCTGGGGGAAATCCTGAACAACTTGAGCAACGCGGAGGGTACAAGATTAACTCACAGAAATCCACGACACTCAGCAGCAGGAGTTAGAAAGAGAAATTCCATTTAAAATCACCCTGGAACAGTGATGGGCAAACTACAGCCCACAGGCCAGATGCAGCCCCCTGAAATGTTCTGTCAGGCCTGCGACATTGTTCCTAATCTGACGAATACCATGAGAAACTTCGAAAGAGTTGCCTTAGAAACAGACTGACAGAGGAGCATTTCCCTTCCTTTGGCCCCTCTTTAAAACGTTTGCCCATCACTGGTCTAAACAATATAAAATACTCAGGAGTCTATCTGCCAAGACAAACACAGGAGTTATACGAAACAACTACAAAACACTGTTCAGACAATTAAAACTAGATCAAACAATTGGAAAACCATTGATTGGTCATGGGTAGGACGAGCCAACATACTAAAAATGACCATCCTGCCCAAAGGAATCTACTTATTCAGTGCTGTACCTTTCAAACTACCAAAAAGCTTTTTTACTGGATTAGAAAAAACTATAACAAAGTTCATTTGGAAGAACAAAAGATCAAGAATATCAAGGGAAATAATGAAAAAAAAAACGTGAAGGGGGCCCAGCAGTACCAGATCTTAAACTGTACTATAAAGCCGTGATCGTTAAAACAATATGTACTGGGGGCAGCTGGGTAGCTCAGTGGATGGAGAGCCAGGCCTAGAGACGGGAGGTCCTGGGTTCAAACCCGGCCTCAGACACTTCCCAGCTGGACAAGTCACTTGACCCCCATTGCCTACCCTTACCAATCTTCCACCTATGAGACAATACACAGAAGTAACGGGGTTAAAAATGTAAACAAAAAACAAAAACAAAAACAAAAAGACAATATGTACTGGCTAAGAGACACGAGGGAGGATCAGTGGAATAGACTCGGGGTAAGTGACCTCAGCAAGACAGTCGATGATCAGCCCAAATGGAAACGGTCTGAACAATGATACACGGATAACTCGGTGGAACTGCTTGTCAGCTCTGGGAAGGGGGAGGGAAAATCATGAATCGTGGAAGCAGGAAAAAGATTTTATCTCATTTTTTTCAATTTTTATTTTGAACTAAATAATAGAAAAAGATTCCTCTGGAGCCAGAGAGTCTGGGGGGATGGAGAAGAGGGCAGAGACAGGAAATGTAAAGCAGAGATAATCGGCCACAACTTAGGCCCGGGACTCGGTTTCCCCATCTAGAAGAGAAGGCTGAAATTCATTCTCCCCGAGCCTCTCTCAGCCTTCCAGCTTCATCTTCTCCCGACTGCTGCGAGCTCATGGGGCCCAGCGGACATTTAGCCCTACTGATAAGTGAAGCAGATTTGCCCCTCCAGGATCCCCAAGCGCTGGGCACCTTGGGGCCGGCTCCGGTCATCGGCAGGGCATTCCCAACCTCGAGCCTGAGCCCTGGAGACCAGCAGGAGAGGAGGGTCCCCAGCTCTCCTGAGCCTTCCCTTTCCCTGGCGGAGCAGGCCCAGTGGCCCTCCCCTGGGGACCCTCCCCTGGACACACTCTAGCTTGTCAGAGCTGACCAAGGCCTGCTCTACCCAAGGGGGGAGCCCAGAGCATTTCCCCTCCTGGGGCTCGGACGCAGCGACCATCCCTGAAGGCAGACGAAGCTCACTCTAGCTTTGCGGGCTCCCATCGTACCTCGCCGGCCTGCGGGGAGGTCTGTCCCTCCCACCCTCCCCACTCGCCAGCCCCTCCCCATCTTGGCCCAAGTGGGGACCTTCTCGTTTCTCCCTGGCAAATGTCCCTTTGTGGGTCACCATGCCAGCCTCCCTCTCGGCACCCCCCACAGGACTGCCCCACATCCAGAAAACCTCCCTCGGAAACTCTATGTCTGGGTTATCATCGGAAACGTGTGTGTGTGTGTGTGTGTGTGTGTGTGTGTGCGCGCGCGGGGAGGACACGTAGGCGGCTCAGGGGACAGAGAGCCGGGCCTGGGTTCAAATCTGGCCTCAGACCTGCTTACCTGTGTGACCCTGGGCAAGTCACTTAACCCCCATGGCCTGCCTCGGAACCAATACTTAGCACTGATTCTGAGACAGAAGGTAAGGGTTAAAAAAACCCAAAGGACCATGTGGGGCCGCCCCACCCCCTTCGGGTGTCTCCTCGCTGGCCGTGGGGAGGTCTCGCAGGCCTCCGGCCGTGTGGCAGGATCACTGGTGCCAGCCACAGCGAGGGGGTTGGTGCCGGGCCCACTGGGCCAGGACGTTTGCTCAGGGGTAACTCGGTCTCTCTTGCTGCCCACCTGCGGGGTCTGTTCCAGATCGATGGCCTGAATTCGGGCCAGAAAGCAGACCTGCCAGACCCGAACCCTCACTCTAACTCCGGGCTCGACGTCCAGTCTGGCCCCAAACCTCCCCAGACGGGGTGCCCGGACCCCTCACCCAGAGCCCAACCTCTTCCGTTTGAGCTGGGGCTGTCCACCCTCCAGACGGCTGCAGACCCCACTGGCGACGGGCCCGTGTCCAGGCCGGGGAACAGAACTAGGCCAGCGGTTTCGTGGGCCGAGACCCAGAGGACGGAGGGGCTCCCGGATGCAGCCGATGGTCGCCCTGCGGGGAGGCCCCTGTCCGAGCAGGAGGGAAGCCCGGCCTTCCGATGGCGCGAGGGGACAGGGAGCAGCCCAGGCAGGAATGTGGCTCGGCTCAGGGAGCGGGCGTGATCTCACTCACTCATTCGGCAGATGGGGAAACTGAGGCCCAGAGGCAGAAAGACTGCCCGAGGCGCCACTGTGAAGAGCGCTTAAAGCCAGGCTCGCCCCGCCATCCTCTTTGCTCCTCCCCTCCTGCTTCCAGCCCACTCTCGGAGGGCTCAGAAGGCCTGGAGGACCTCTGGGCCAGAGGCTCGGCCCTCCATCTGGTAAAAGCCTCCCCAACTAGAGGCCAGCTTCAGCGACGGACAGCTCACCACCTCTGGAGGCGACCCTTGGCCTGTGCTCAGCAAGCCGGCAGTTCTTTCGGTCTTCCTGGACCTTCCGTCTCTGGATCCAGGCCGGGCAGAAGAGCGGCCAGGCTGGGCGATGGGGTCGAGGGACTTGCCCAGGGCCACCCAGCTGGGAAGTGTCCGAGGCCGGATTGGAGCCCAGGCCCTCCCGTCTCTGGGCCCGGCTCTTTCTTCCTCCTTCCCTTGGGGTTCTGGGGAACGACGTGCCTTCCTTCTTGGCCAAGGCTGGGCCGTCTACAGGAGCCCCGATCTCATGCCCTCCCATCCCCAGCACAAGCCCAGCCTCCGGCTGGCCTTCATGAAGTGACCACCCTGGGTCAGAAACGGGGAGAGCAGCTTCCACTCTGCTGAGGCCTCCCTGGCCCCAGCTACAGGGTGATGAGGGGGAATCCGGGAGGGCTTCCTGGAGTGAGTGGCGCCTGAACCGAGGCTGCTGAGAAGCTGGGGCCCGTAGCAGGCAGGGGGGCCGGGGAGAGATTCGGGTCTTCTCCAAGTGGGACGGACGGGGGAGCCACGGGGGATCGCGGGCAGGGCTCTTCGTGGGCCTTGCCTCGCCCTGAGCCAGAGGCCGAGGTGCCTCAGCCCCAGCCCCAGCCAGAGGAAGGCTGCGAGGAAGGGGCAGCCCCGGGGCCGGGCGGCTAGAACCCTGGGAGGAAGCCCGGCATGCACAGCCTCCAGAGGCCTCCTGGCCCAGCCTGAGGCCCCTAAAATCCGGGCTCAGCCTCAGCCGCCTCCTCGGGAAGCCCTCTGGAGTCGCAGATGGCGGCGCCGATGGCCGAGGCCGGGCTCTGCTGGCAGGAGACCTCCAGACCCTGCGGCTGGCCACAGCGAGCTCCCAGGCGGGGCCCGGACGTTAGCTGAGTCTCCTAAGGAGGACCCGTCGCCTCCTCCAGGGGCAAAGGCCAGCGGGCGTGCCCATGAGGCCAAGGTGCCAGCCTGACCCACCCGCAGGGGCGCCCCCTCTGGAGGCCTCGTTCCAGACCCCCAAGGGCTGTGCCGTGACCGTCACCCCCGGCCCTGCCGCCAAGCTCTCCGGGCTCTCCTGCTCAAGCAGGGCCTGGGCAGCAAGCGGAGGCGGGCCCGGGGGAGCAGCACCGGCAGTGGCCCCGGCTGGCCAGCAGGGGAGGGTAGCTCTCCACCCCGGCTGGCCGGCCTGCCACCTAGGCCAGGGCCCTGGGAAGGCCCTGCTGGGCGGGAGCCAGCCAGCGTGAGGTCAGATGGGATGGAGGCGAGTTTTATTTTGGGCATCAACGGCGTCGGGCACTCGGGGCAGAGCGAGCCGGGAAGGACAGAGCCGGGAGGGACTGGACGTGGCCCCTGTTCACCCCAGCACCGTCAGGTAACCCCCGGCCACCTCCAGGACGTGGGCTGCTGGGGGGCACCCGGGCGGGGGCTGGTCCCTTCTCTGCTGAGGCTTCCTGCCTTGCAGGGTGCTGGGGAGGGGCTGGAGAGAATTCACCGGGTGCCCGGCCGTGTGCAGCCCAGAGACAGCGGCCCGGCGGGCTTCCCGGGAGGCCGAGGGCAGAACGGGCAGGCAGGGGACCGTCCAGAGCCATCCTCTAGCACGGACGCAGCCACTAGGCGCTCCCTCGTCCCCACGCCAGGCGAGCCCCATCCCGGGGCCTCTGCGGTCCCTGCAGCCGAGCCGAGCTGGGGCCCAACTTAAGAGCAGTGGCCTCAGCACAAGGGCTGGCCCTGCCAGGTCTCCTGTGTCCCCTCTCGCCCTGGGGTGCCTGCCAGCCCGGCCCTGGCCCAGGGTGCCCACAGGAGCCCAGGGAGGGGCAGCCACCCTTCCCATCCCAAAGGGGCGGCCCCGGGCTGCCACGGCCTGTTGCTCTTTCTGCGTTCTGAGCCCTTCCACCTCCTCCAGGCAGGCTGCAGGCTCCACTCCTCCCCCACCCAACAGCACTGTCAGGAAGAGTAATGCCAGCCGAGTCTTCCTTCCTGTGCCCCGCCACCGGGGAAGTAGGTGCTCTTCGGACCCTCGTTTTACAGAGAAGGAAACTGAGGCTGACAGGCCTGACCAGGTCCCCCTTCCGCCGGCCCTTCGCTCTCTCCTGGCTCTGCCCTTCTCCGAGCCGGCCAGGCTGACCCTCCCAGGACGGGTCGTCCCATTGAGGGCGGGCTGGGAAGCGCCTCGGGGGGAACCGCTTTATTCTTCTCATTTAACTGAGGGAGGCCAGTCTGAATGCCAGCTCGGTTCTGCCCACCAGATGCCAACCCTGGACACAACCGCAGAGTTGGGGCTTTGCACTGGGGTTAGTGCTCAGGAAGTTGTCCGAAAGGGCAGCTGACCCCGTGCCTCCAGGGTCCGGGTCCTTTCCGGCTCTGGTCACTGACCAACGCGGGCAGTCGTGCCACTTGCCTGAGGACCGTGGCAGGAGGACCGAGCGCAGCTCCCTTTGTGAGGTGTGTGGAGGGGAGCCCGCCGGGCCGAGTGGCATCAGGAACTCGCACCCCGCCAGGCCCCCGCCAGGCCCCCGCCAGGCCCCCGCCGGCAGAATCAGGAAGCCACAGAGCCAGCCTGGTTACAACCGCCTCTGGTCCTTTATTAAGCACTTCGAAAACACCCAGAAGTCCAGGGCACAGGCCAGAGAGGCAAGCAGGAAGCAGGGAAGGGCTCGGGCAGGGGGAAGGCCTCCCTTGGGTACCCAGCCCTGGGGCAGTGCCCACGGGCAGCTTTCTGAGGATGGGGACGGGGCAAACCTTGGCCTCTCCGTGTGGAGGGGAGCCCTCCCGAGGGGGAGGCGGGGGAGGAGGGGAGCCCTCCCGAGGGGGAGGAGGGGAGCCCAGGCCTTCGGGGCTGTCTGCCCCTCGGGCCCAGCCAGAAGACAGAATCAGTGGAGCGGGAGGGGAGAGGAGGGCGAGCGGGAGGGACAGAGAGAGACTGCAGTCAAGTAAAAAATGGATTTAAAAAATCTGGTGTGGAGCAGACGCTCTGCGGAGAGCCGAGGGGGCATTTGGGGGCATTTTGGAGCAGTGGGCCCAGGCCAGGGAGCTGGTGCGAGGGGCTCCCCTTCTTCAGAGTGCAAGCAGCATCCGTCCAGGCTGAAGGCATCTGGGGTCTGAGGTTCAGCTGAAAGACAGAAGAGGACTCAGACCTTGGGGAGAAGGAAGGGCTGAATGGAGGATCTCAGCTGGAACCTGGGGCTGAGGCTCTCCCCATCGCCATCCCAGCCGCCCATGGGGAGGCCCGGGGAGGCCCATGGGGAGGCCCGGGGAGGCCCATGGGGAGGCCCGGGGAGGCCCGGGGAGGGTGGTGCCCGTCTCCCCACTGCACAAATGAGAAGCCTGAGGCTCGGGGCCCGTAAGCGGGTCACCTGCCTCCCTGCCCACCAGCTTAAATTTGGGGGGTGTCCCAGACCAGTTTGCTGCTGGACCGTAGTCCGAGGGGAGGCACCCGGCCACAGGCCCTACGAAGGGGGCCTCATCGGGCCAGACCCGGACCAGAACAAACTGCCCGGATGTGTGAAATGATCCCCTTGTCCTCAGCCCAACGGCCCATTCTTCAGCTGGGACCCAGGAGAGGCTTTGGGGGTGCTTGGGGTGCTCGGGGACTGGATCTTATGGCCTTGCCTTCAGCCCAAGGCCCAGGTCCCTGGGGCTGGGAGCATCCGTCCGAGCCAGGGCTTTCTCCGGCCCCTCTGGAGCTGGCTCTCACTGCCCAGCCCCTGGGCAGAGATCCGGAAGGCCTTGGTCCTTTGGTCTGGGCTTTGGCGGGGTGTGGGTTGGGGCCGAGCTGCCCCTGCCAGACGTGCCCAGGAGGGAGCGATTTGGGAAAGGAGATGTGGCAGGTGTTGGTGCCCAGAGTCCGGTCCAGCCCAGGCTCCCATCCATCATCCACTTGGGTTGCTGGTAACCCAGCCTCCCCTGGAGGACGGTGTCCCCAGCTGCCCTCTCCTGCAGCACACTGAGGCCGGCCAGCAGCCCTCACCCTTCCCAGCCACCGTCACTCGGTACCATCCATCTGCCGGTCTCCCCTGCCCGGCCTCCGGGGGCCTTTGTCTCTCCTTCCCCCGGAGGCCCCCTCCATCACTGGCTGGCCGCTGCCCTCCTCCGCCCCCTTCCCGCCGAGGCCCGCGTTTGAGCACTCCCGATCTGCCGACTGCTCTGAGCGTCTCCTCCCAGTCCCTTCCCTGCTCGGCGACATCCTCCGCTTCCCAGTCTTGCCTCCCAGTGGCTGGTCGGGCCGAGCAGCACCATCAGATCTGGAATCTCCTGCCCCTTCCTCGCCTCAGAGCAAGCCCCAGCCACCGCCAGCCGAGGGGGGTGGATGCCAGCCGAGCGCCCTGGGCCGCCCGTTCCCCAGTGCCCCCTTCCGTCTGGAACAGCCTCTGCCTTCGCTTCCTCCTCAGAGAGCCTTTCCTTTCTCCCGAGCCCGCCTCCATCTGAATCCGTGCCCCATCCCTCGCCCTCTTGGCTCTGGGCTCCCAACACGATAACCAGGCGCAGGCCCGGGCCCAGCAGAGGGGAGCTCCGTAGGTGGGCGGGCACAGGCCGGGTGGGCACAGGCCGGGTGGGCACAGGCCGGGCGGGCACAGGCCGGGCGGGCACAGGCAGGCCGGGGCTTCTCCTGACCTCCCTGTGGCGTCTCCTCACAGGGGACAGAAATGCTCATCACCGTGGCGATGCCCCACGAGCCGGGAAGCCCTTACCCAGCCGCTCCGCCCCCTCCCCTGCTGCCCAAGCCGGCCAAGGACAACCTGCGCCTTCAGAGACTCCTCAAGAAGGCAGCCAAGAAGAAAGTCAGCTGCGTATCGCTCCGGAGCGGCTCCTTCCGGGCCTCTTTGTCCCCAGTGAGTGAGGCCAGCCACGACCAGGATGCCGCCCCGCAGCCTCGGCCAGAGACCACCAAAGCCCCCCCGGCTCTCCCCGACCCCCCTCGGACCCTGGTGCCGGCGAGCCGCTCGCCCTACAAGCCCGTCATCCAGCACGTGGCCTCCCCGCTCCAGAAGAAACCCTTCTTCAAGCTGAGCGAGCAGAGGAGCCTGGCCGAGCACTTCAGGGCGACGGCCCCCCCGGTCCGAGCGCCAGGCCCGGATGCCCCCAAGCCCCCGGGCAGCTCTGCTCCCGTCGTGGCCCCCAGGGAAGTGACGCACGTCAGCCGAGTGCACATCCACGTGCAGCCCGCGCCGTCCCCCCGATCACCGGCCCCTGCAGCCAACCTCGCCGCGGGCAGCGGGGGGCACGGAGACCCTCACAGGGCAGAATACGAGGCAGGAGTGGCCGCTCCCAAGCCAGCGGTCACTCGCCAGCCTATCCCAGTGGCTCTCATCCAGCCTCTGACCCCCAACACCCAGGCCACGAGCCCCTGCCCGGCACCCCCGTCGGCCACCAGGCTCTCCCCCAGTGTGGAGGCCGCGGCCCCCAGACAGCTCATCACCAAGATTGTGGTGCCCATCGCCCCTATCCACAGGTCTCCGGGGCCAGCCCGTCGCAGCCCCCTCCCCAGAAACCCCTCAGCCCCAACGGAGCCCCCTCCCGTGCCCCCCAAGCCCAGCAGGTTTGCTGCTGCCTCTGACACCAGGCAGCTTTCCGGCCCTTCCAGGGCCTTCACCCCGGAGCCCCCAGGGGCCCCCGTCTCCCTGGTCTCCTCTGGGCTGAGCCGAGCCCCGGCGGGGGAAGCGCCTAAAGCGACTCCAACCCCGACCCCCAGAACCCGCCCCAGCGGCTGGACACGGCTCAAGAAGCAACTGATTGTGGAGCCTGGTGTGCCCGCCTTCCCAGAGACTGAGGATGCCCCGGGGCAGCCGGGGGGGCAGCCGGAGGGCCAGCAGCCGGGGGGGCAGCCGGGGCAGGCCAGCGAGGGGCCCGAGGAGCCTGCAGCCGGGCCTTCAGCCCCTCGGCCCCTGGTCTCTCGAGCCACCAAGATGTGGGACGCCGTCCTGTACCGCATGTCTGTGGCCAAGAGTGGCGATCGGCCGGAGGGCGCCAAGGAAGGAGCCAGGGCACCGCCGGGAGGGCGCTTCTTGCCCTTCTTGTACCGCCCCCGGTTTGATGCCCGGAAACTCTGCGAGGTGGCTGCCCAGTCCCCCGGCCAGGTCCACAGTGTCCCGGGAGTGAGCCTGAGACCCAGTGTGGCACCCAAGAACTTCAACAGGACCGCGGCGTGCTGGCGGCTCAAGTGAGTCGCCTTCACCCTCCCTGCCCCTAGGCCTGCCTGGCACAGGCTCCAGAGGGCACAGGCTCCAGAGGGCACAGGCTCCAGAGGGCACAGGCTCCAGAGGGCACAGGGCTGGACTCCCTCTCTAACTGGAGAGGCCGAAGGGGTCTAAACATGGTGCTGAGTGGGATTTGGGGGGTCTCCCTCCGCCCAGACCTCGGTGTCTCACGGGTGCCTCGCCCATCCCCATTGCCAGCATCCCTCCCTCGGCCAGACTCCCCCATCCGGTCGGGACCTTCGCTATTCACTAGCTCAGAAACTCGGGGTGACGGTTGTCCCCCGTGGCCCGCCCACAGCCCAACCCCCTACACAATTCTATGAAGGAGCTGGACCGGCCAGTCCCACTCGAGAACCCAGAACCCAGCCCGGGCCTGAGCTTCAGCCCCCTTCCTCTGGGGCCCCAATGACCGAGGGAGGGCCGGGGCCCCGCCACGGAGCCCTGAGAGCAGTGTGGTGAGGCCTTCGGACGCTTCCCAGGAGACCTGACGGGTGAACCCAGCGTGGCCCCAGGCAGTGGCGAGGATGGACTGATAATGCCAGGCCGGATGCCCAGAGCCTTGGAGGGCAACAGCGTTTAACACAAGGCCAGCCAGTCCGCCCAAGGGCTGGTCAGCTCGAGAGGTCCTGAGCTCCCCCTCAGTGACCCACCCGGCCTCTCACCCTGGGCCATGACGGGCAGGAAATCTGAGGGTAGAGGGCAGGCGAGGCAGGCGAGATTCGAGTCTGAATGGAAAGGGGGGCAGCCGGGGGCCTGGGAGAGAAGACTTTGGCACACTTTCATGCCAGCTCTGAAGAGATGGCAGCCGAGCCGGGCAGCCCAGGGCTGGCACGCGGTTGGCATCCTGACCGGCCCTTAGCCCTGAGAGGAGTCCTGAGGAGGCCGCAGAAGGCCAGTCGGCCCGCGCCTCCCCGATCCCCTGAGCACAGGGAAACCTGGCAGAGGGGAGGGCGGCCTCTCGGTGCCTCCTGGGCAGCGGCTGGCACCTGGGACTCTGCCCTCTACACAGTCCTGGGAGGTATTCTACAGAGAGGGAAACTGAGGCCTACAGAGGCAAAGGGAAGGCCTTGGAAAGGGGATGACTGAGGCCTCTCTGACTCCCGGAGCAGCAGCGGGGCCCTGGGCAAAGGCAGGGAGGTCTCCGCAGTGGCGGCTCAGCATGTAGCATTCAAGGAGCAGAGTGAGGCTCTGGGGGTGCCTCTTGGGGCCCCCCAGGGGATGCCAGTGTTCAAGCTCCCAGCAGCTCAGGGGCTCCCAGTAATAACTGAAGCTGGCCGGGTCTGTGAGGGGGAGGGCAACATCCCCACAGAAAGGGGGACTTCAGGCACCCCATTTCCCCTCATCCACCACCTCAGTGTGGGGATCTAGAGTGTGGGGGGGGCCTAGAACATGGGGGAGTCTAG
>NC_058135.1:297047942-297065532 GCF_016433145.1 Gracilinanus agilis | reverse complement strand
GGGCACCAGCCTACACAGAGGCTCAGGGCAGCAAGATCTCCCAGGCAGAGCCCCCTCTGACACTGATTATGGCCCCTGGGGGGAGGCCAGAGGCCCAACCATCCCATTCATGACTCAGTTTCCCCCATCTGTCAGATGGGGTCAGTGGGAGCTGCAGGACTGTCTTGTGGCCCGAATGGGGCACTGTCTGAAAGCTCCATAAAAGCAGCGTCTGGAGCTGCCCCCCCACCCCGTCGCTCCCCCATCCCTGCCTGAGCCCTGTCGGGCGGGCTGTGGAGACCCCCAGAAGCCTCCAGGGGCACCCCGGGGGCCCGAGCCGGCCGTTACCCCGATGGCCTGTGTGTACTGCTCCAGCCGGTCGTCGATCTTGGCCACGGGCAGGGCGGGCTGGGACTTCTTCACGCTGTTACTAGGGAGAAGGTGGAGAAGCTCAGCCGAGGCCGGGACGCCCCAGACCCGCTTCTCGGGCCCTCCCGACTCCCCAGGCAGGGCGGCTCACCTCTTCTTGATGGAGCGGTTCAGGGACTCGGTCCTGTCCACGAGCTGCCAGCAGGAGGGGGCCAGAGAAGGGAGAGGAGACGGTCAGCGCCAAGGCGCCAGCCCAGCCGGCCCATCCTGGCCCCGCGCCCGGCCCTCCGCCCACACCACGCGGACACGCAAGTGGCAGATTCGGCCCCCTCGGCACGGGGATGTTTCCTCGGCACCCGCTTTGCGGAAACCTGGCCTTGGGGGTGTCCTGGCCTTGGGGTGTCCTGGCCTTTGGGGGACCCCCTATTAGTCGGAGAGAGCAGACGACTAGACGACGCCGTCACCAAAGGCGCAATAGCAAGACGGAGGGGAAACCGAGGCCAGACCTCCCCACTGAGGCCCCCACGCCTGTCTCTGACCTCAGCTCCACCGGGCAGCCCGAGCTCATCACCTGCTTCTCACCTCTGGGCAGATGCCTGGTGCCCATCCCCAGGAGGGTGCCCATCCCCAGGAGGTGCCCATCCCCAGGAGGGTGCCCCCTCGCTCCTGCCCCTCGGGCGCCACGCTCAGGCCCTCTCCCTCACCACCTCCTCGGCAGGGCAGCGGCTGGGAATCCAGAACCCCAGCCTAGGATCTGTCATGTAGCTGTGTGACCCTGGACGGGTCACCTAACCACCACCTGCCTCAGTGTCTTCATCTGTCAAACGGGGGAATGGCAGGAGCAAAGGGGCTCCTTTTTATAAAGCGCCGGCATGAAGTCTCGTTATCGCTACCTCCCGCGCGGCCCCCTCGTCTCCCCGAACAAGGCCCCCACCCCGGCGCGGCGGGGCGTCGCTCCCCTGCTTCTGTGCTGCTTCGGACTCCCCCGGGTGCTGGCACAGGCCTTGGCGCCTCGGTAACGCCGGCCCCTGCACCCAGACCCAATCCTCAACCCGTTTGGGTTTTCTCGAGGCAAGTTCTCCAGCCTGCCCAGTAGGGTGGCCTCAGGGAGAGTGCCAGGACCTGGGTTCAAATCCCACACCCGAGTCTGCACCCCAGATTCCTGCAGAACATCTCCCTGTGAGTGCCGGGGGGCCGACGAGAGATGAGGAGTGTGAGGGGCCCCGCGGCTACCCCCGTCAGAGGGCGCCCCGGCACGAGATGGCCGAGAGCACGTCCTGCCTTCAGAAACAAAAGAGCCTCGAAGGAAGGAGGCGCCTTTCAGAGCCGCCGCTGGACCGAGAATTCCAGGCCGGCCAGGCTTCGAGGGGACGAGATCGCTCCGTCCCGGGCCGGAAGAAGCGCGGCGGGGCCCCGGGGCCCGGCAAACCGCTCTCTGCGGCCCGTGGCCAGAGCTCCGCGTGGTCAAAGGAGCCGGGGCGGACGCTCAGCCAGAGCCCAGCAGAGGACGTCGAGGCCCGGGACGTCCAGCCTCTCGCCCGAGCTCCCGGCCGGAGGAAAGCTCCGAGGCCGCTCCAGAAAGGACGGCGAGCCCCGTGCCAATCCCCGGATGCCACCCGAGGGCTGCGGGGGCACATCCTGGCATTCTCCCTTCTCTTAGCCTCGCCGCCACCCCGCGGCCGTCGTCTCCTTCTACCACAAAGACGAGGAAACCGAGGCAGACGGTGCCGTGACTTGTCCAGGGTCACCCGGGGAGAAGCCTGGGCTTACCTTGGGGGTGGGACTGAGGGGGGGCTGGTCCTCTTCGTCCCTGGCCGGAGGGCCGGAGGCCTCGGGCCGCTTCTCCACATGCTCCACGTCGGTGGTCCTCAACGATGCCCCATCGTCCTGGGGGCAGAGACGGGGTGAGGGCTGCCCCTCAGGCAGACGCTGCCCCTCAGCCCAGGCCCTCCCAGGCCGGATGACCGCCGGGCTCCCTTCCATTCGCCCACTCTGCGGCCAATTCCCCTCCAAAGGGAGCTGGAAAGCGCAGCCTCCCTGAGCCTGACAGGCTTCCCAGGCCTGCCGTCCAGCCCTCCTATTCAGCAGGTAGGGAAACTGAGGCACCGCATGGGCTCTAGCCCTGCTCTCTCCACAGCCCCAGACTGCCAGCAGGAAGAACCGGGCCAAAGCTCCCTCCCTGGCCTTCCCCGGCCTCCCTGGGCCCTCCAAGGCTCTGGCCAGGGCTCGAGAGATGGCCAGCCAGACGAGCCTCTTCTGTGCCAGTGGATGGGGGGCCCCCGGATCAGAGCGGCGGCACCCCCAGCCCCTGCACGCTGCCCCCCGAGGCGGCTGCCGGGCTCCAGAAGGCCCACCTCTTCCTCCTCAGGACCAGGCGCGGCCCCCACGCAGAGCTGGCTCAGGCTGCCTGCGGTCTGGCTCAAGGCAGGGTCTTCCTCCTCCTCTTCCTCCTCCTCCTCGGAGCGATGGGACGACCTGCCCGGGGAGGGGAGGGGAGGGGAGGGGAGGGAGGAGAGAGAAGGGGAGGGGAGGGAAGGGGGTCCCTCAGAGGGTCAGCAAGGGGCAGCCTGTTCCCTGCCCTACTCCCAGCAGCCACCTCCAGCCCGAGGAAGACCAGGTCCAGGCCTCCCAGAGGCCGTGTGACCCTGGACAAGTCGCTCTGCCTCAGTTTGCTCTTCTGTAAATAGGGGCAATAAGGCTGGCTCTCTCACTAGGGCGATGCTGGAGGACAAATTCAGGCCTCTAGAGCCGGACCCCTCCCTTCCTCGCTTTACAGGCGGCCAGCCCAGGGCAGAGCCGCCGGCTCCGTAGGAACCTTCTACCCCAAGGCCTGGGGCAGGCCAGAGAGAAGGGCCGCCCCCTGGCCCCCCGAAAGGTCCCTCCCAGGGCTCCTGGACAGAGGCTCCAGGCCAGGGACGCTGAGACCCTCAGGGGGCTCCGGAGACCCTTTTATTGTCCCTTCCCTCGAGTGAGGATCGGCTGGGAGGCAGAAGACAAAGTGACTTGCCCAGGGTCACCCAGCTAGGAAGTGTCTGAGGCCACATTTGAACCCGGGACCTCCCATCTCCAGGCCCGGCTCTATCCATCGAGCCACCCAGCCAGTCCTGGATCTTTCTTCTTGTCCTGTTAAGTGGTTAATTCCACGGCTCTTGGGAACTGAGTTCGAATCTGAGCTCTGACACTCCTTCCCTCCAGGACCTCGGCCGAGGCACCCCCCCTTCCTGGGCCTCCACTTCTCCTCTGCACAGCGAGGGGCTGGGCCCCCGAGATGCTTCCCTGCCCTAAGAAAGCGCCCCCGGCTGGTGCCCCCACCCTGGGCCTGAGCAGCCCCTCTGGGCTGGGGAGGGTGGAAGGATGGATGGGCACCCCAGAGCCCAGGCGGGGGAGGCCTAGAAAAGCTTGGGGAGGTGTGGGGCCCCCCAGCCAGGAAACAAGAGGCAGGCCCAGCCCCCATGGGGCAACTTCCCCAAGGCCCCGGCTCTGCAAGATCCTTCCTCTGTGGCCCCAGCCCACCCCCACTCCCAAGCCCAGGTCGCCAGGGGCACCCTAGGGGGGCCCGGGGATCCCATGCCAGCTGGAGCAACTCTAGGGCCACTGGCTCGGGGGCAGGGGCTCTGGGGGTTCCCCTGGCCCCCCCAAACTCCAGGGCTTCATCTCTTCCCCCTCTTGTCTACACTCTGCCTCATTCGTCTCCTCTTTCCACCCTCCCCCCGGGCGCCCCCTGCACCCCTGGAATCTGGGCCGGGGCAGCCGGCTCAGTGTCGCCACCCTCTGGTCTGCAAGCCGGCCCCCTGCTTTTCCTCCTCCCCCTATTGGAATCTAGCCCGGTCCTGGGCACACGGAGCACCGCTGGCAAAGACTCTTGATGAGGGCGGCTTAGCGTGTCTGCGATGGACACACATGCACCCGTGTCCATGTGCCCTTTCTGGGGGAGCCCCCAGGCCTTGGGCAGAGCTCAGAAGGGGCCGGGAAGAGGCTCACCCCTCAGTGCGGTCCTCACAGTCCGGACTTTCTTCCTGGGGGGTCTCCCCGCCATCCAGGGTCCCCTCGGGGCCCCATCTCTGCTTCCTCTGCTCCAGCTTCTGGGACCAGTCGCTGAAGCCCTCGTCCTCCTCCAGCTCCGGGGGCCTCAGGGTAAGGCTAAGGACAACAAGGCAAGGGCGAGATGGGCGCCGGGCACCGGCAGCCCGGGGGCTCCTGCCTACAAAGCCGGGGTGTCCTAGAGGGGCACCCCGGGTGGGAGAGATCATGGGAGCAGAGGCCAGGCTGCCAAGGTGGGAGGCTTGGCCCTAGTACCAGCTGGCTGTGGTGCCACCCTGGGCAGGGCACCGGGCCAAGAGGGGGCCCATCGACCCGAGTTCGAATCCTCCCGCCTCCTGTTTCTCGTCCTCGTCTAGTAACCCAAGTGACCGTTTCCCTGGTGGGCAGCCCCAGTGGCCGCCGAGGAGCCTTTCTGTCGTGCTGACGTCAGCTCTAGCAGAGTCTCTGCCCAGCTCGGCCCATTTGGGTTGGACAAACACCAGGGTGGGCCCTGGGCTGGCTGGGGACGAGGCTGGAAGCCCAAGTCCACGAAGCGGGCGAGGAGAGAAGGGATGGACGCAGGGACGCCGTGAAGGCACCCCCTCTGGGGGTGGCACCCCCTGGGCCACCCTGTGCAGACCCCTGGTGGGGTCCAGGGATGAGATCCACAAGCACCACAAGGTCCTTACAGAGCGTGCAGGGCACCAGCTCGGGCCTCACTCTCCAACTGGGACCCCTCGATAGCTGGGGGAGGTGGGGGGCCCTCGGGAAGAGCTTTGTCTCAGAATCGGGAAGACCCGAGTTCAAATCTAGCCTGACGCTTGGGAGAATGTGTGGCTCTGGGGTGAGCCACGCTGTGTCTCTCTGCCTCAGTTTCCTCCTCTGTAAAATGGGGAGAGAGCTGGCGAGGATCAAATGAGATCCTGTTGGCCGCGGCCCGCATGATTGTCCCCAGCAAGGAAAAGGGCTTTTCCAGATTCTCCATGGATGGCAACAGAGCAGGGCAGGGGAAGGAACCCTCGGGAACGGTCCTTCCCCTTTCTGGGCAACTTCCTCCTCAGTCACACAGGGGGCCTCGAGGTCTTGTCTAAAGGGGTCAGGTGACTGGGCCAGGGTCACACAGCTGATCTGTGTCAGAAAGAGGAGTGACCCTGGCCCAGTCACCTGACCCCCGCTGCCTAGTCCCTACAGCTCTTCTGAGGGCATTGATACTTGGTTCGGATTCCAGGATGGTAAGAATTAAAAATAAAGGACACGAGCCTCCGCCTGCTTGACTCCGAGTCCGGCGAGGGCCGCCGTCCCCTCCAGCCCCAAGTCTCCCGACCCGGAGATGAGGGGAGCCAGCAGCAACTGAGTGCTCCGCCATATGCCAGCCTGCCCTCACGAGGGCTCTGTCATCATCCCCATTTTACAGTTGGGGAAACAGAGGCAGACAGCGGCAAAGTAAGTGACTAGTCCAGAGTGACCGGACAAGGAAATGTCGCCTCGCCCCCCGCCGGCCCTTACAGCTTCTCCTGCTCCGGCTCGGGCCCCATCTCGGGGCGGGGGCTCGTCCCGCCGAGCCCGTCCTCGCTCTGGGCCCGGAGCTGCCTGTCCCGCTCCCTCCTGCGCCGCTCCCTCGCAGCCTCCTCCTCGTCCTCGAGGCTCCACTGGGCGGTGAGTCTGGAGGGAAGGAAGGAAAGGGGGTCACTCGGGGCTGAGAAGGGGGACAGAGGGAGGCGGGCGGCCCCCCGTCACACACATCTGGACGCTGCTCTGGGCCACACCCGGCTCCCCCTTCCCTCCTATTGACTGTTTTCCCCTCGTTTCCGTGGCAGCAGCTGGGTCGAGGCTGGCCGCGCTCCAAGGCGTGTGCTTTCCTCTCCCCGATGAAGTCATCCATCCCCTCCGGAGGACCCCGGCCGGCCCCCGCTTCCCCCCTTCCCCGTCCCCCCTCCGGGCCCGGGACCGCAGGCTGGACAGAGGCGGGGGAGGCCGAAGTGGCTCATCCCAGCCCCCTTCCTCCCCCCGGCCGCGATGACCTCATGGGCTCGCTATTCCTCCCCCGGGCTCCCCGGAGGGGAAGCTGAAGGAGGAGGGGCGCCCGGGTGGGGGGTCCCGGCCTGGGAGCGGCTGGCGCACCCCTCGCTCTCCCTCCCCCCCGGATGCTGGTCCTGCCTCGTTCGGGGCCCCCCCTCTGCAGGGCAGTCTTAAGGTTCAGACGGTGTCCTGGGGAGTGCCAGAGGGGCCCCACCAGCCACGGGAGGGGAGATGGGCCTGGCGAATCCTGAGCGATATGGCCAAGGAGGGAGGACGCCAGGGAGAACGGGGGACCCTCACTTCCGCAGCCCCAGACGTTCCCCCCCCCGCCATCGGCAGGAAGGAGGGGGGACTCCCCTGCCTGCGGTCTGAGCTCCAACAGCCGGCATCCCTCCGTCTGGAGGGGGCACTGCCGTCCCCGAGGCCTTCCTTGTCTGTCCGCCCCCCCCAGGGCCGGCCGCCTCCGGTCTCCCTGCCTCCTTCAGCTGCTCGGCTGACCGGGTCACCTCCTTTCTCCAGAGTCCCCTGTGGCTCCCTATTCCCTCTCCTGACCCACTGCCCGGGCTCACTGGACATCACTCCTTCCTGCAGGCCGTGGGACGCCAAAGCGGACCCCCGTGACAGACCCGTCATCTCTCATTGCCATGCCTTTGTCCAGACGCCCCCCATGCCTGGAGGATATCCCCTCTTCCCTGCCACCATTAAGCACCCCGAGTTTTCTCCAAAGCGCAGTGCCCTCCCCAGCCGCTAATGCCACCTTCCCTCAAAGGGGGGGACTTACATAAATAGTCCTTGTTTAACGGGCCGGGACGCCCCCACCCGGGACGTAAACTCCTCCGGACGGACCCCGGGCGCTTAATAAAGGCTTTTACTAAGCACGCAGTCAGCGCACAGTAAATGTCTGCACGCCGACAGACACAAAACATCCCGAGAGCCCCCCGACTCCATGGTGGGACTGCAGGCTGGCAGGGCCTTACACATGAGAGAAACTGAGGCACCGAGCCATTCTGCCACCTGCTGAGAGTGTCTAATTAGAGCTCAACTGGAACTCAGGGCTCCAGGCTTGGCTCCTTTGGGCTTTGGAGGTTACCAAGTTGTTACTGTTAACTAAGAATCCTGGACCCGCCGCTCGGTAACTTTGGGAAAGCCACTGCCCTCCCTCTGGGCCTCAGTTTACTCACCTGAAAGCTGGGTTAACAAGGAATACTTGCTCCCTCTCCTAAAAGCTCTGATGAACAGAAATGGGAGGCTCACAGTGGGCAAACGGGCCGGGGGAGTCCCAAAGAGCCCCCGTCCCGGGGGGTGGCCAAAGCTGTGGCCGTGAAAGACTGCCCGGGGGAATCTGCCAGCCCTCCGGGAACAGGGACTGCGTGAATTTAGACGCTTTCCCGCGCCTTCTGGTACCGTCCCCTCCACAGGCTGGGGCTGTCCACGGCACGGAAGGGAGCCCGGACCCTTCTGAGGGCCCCCTCAGCCGAGTGTGGGCAGCCTCGTCGCCCAAGAGCCGGCCCTCCCCACTGACCTCTCTGGGCCTTCTTGCCCTCGTCTCTGCCCTCGGGGGGCCGAGCAGAGCCAGCTCTAGCCCTTCCTTCTCCTCTCCCTCCCCAGGACAAGCCCTTCCACCTCCTGACCCCAGCCTCGCGGCCCCTGAATTTTCTCTTCATGCCCACGTCCTTCCTTTGTCCAGGGGTGGAAAGTCCAGGCCCTGCCCTGGGATCCCAGGCGGATGGGGCGGTCCCTGGCAATCAGCAGGCCCCCAGCCGGACCCCTTCCTCACAGGGCAGACACATGAAGTGGCTCCTGGCTGTGGTCACAGAGGCCTAACACGCAGGCTCAGGAGCCAACCTGCTCCACGCCAGCAGTCCTGAGGCTTCGCAGGTAGCCAAGTCCGTGGCAATTATGACCAGAGAAGGGCCACCCCGCTGGCCAGGCCTGGCGACAACCAGGGCCCCCAGACCAGGACATGCCAGTGCCCGGGCGCTCTGAGGGCCCCAAGTCCAGGAAGAAGAGGTCGGTGCA
The DNA here is from genome assembly GCF_016433145.1 of Gracilinanus agilis. Lineage (NCBI taxonomy): Eukaryota > Metazoa > Chordata > Mammalia > Didelphimorphia > Didelphidae > Gracilinanus > Gracilinanus agilis. The sequence continues at coordinate 297,057,126 of NC_058135.1, read as the reverse complement.
AAAGCCCCGGCGGGCCAACCGTCACCCCCAAAAGGTCTGCCCTGGCCCAAAGCCCCAATGCAGAAACCAAGGCTGGAGAAGTAAATGAGACCCCAACCAGCCCCCAAATGACGGTGGACCCGGGATTCCCCTCCAGCCAAAAAGCGGACTGTGCTTCCCTCCCAGCTTCAGCCGGTGACTCCACGGGGCAAAGGGGAGCTTCTACGAGGAAAAAGAGAGAAAAAAGCAAAAACAAAACTGAAGAAAAACGTGGAAAGTGAATCAGTGACTTAGAAAAGTGGCAAATCTGACCCACGAAGCAGAGCGGCCGAACACGAGAACAGGCCAATGGAAATCCGGGGCTCCGGGAGAACGTGAGAAAGGGGGGACCTGAGAAAACGGCAGCTCCCTGACATCGGACACGAGGGATGTGGAAAGAGCCCTGAAAGAGTTGACTGGAGAACGGGACTCCTCGAAAGCCACCACTAAAATCCAGACACTTATTTCAGAAGAAGCCCTGCACGCAGAGGGCTGAGTGAAGACAGAGCATCCGCCAGTCGCCTCCTGCCTGGGAACGGCAGCCAAGTGCAAGTGCAGAGTTACAATGTCGAAAAGAAATATTGCAAGCCTCCGGAAAGCTTCAAGAACCAAGGAAGCAGTCAGGCCTCGTGAAACCTGGTAGCTTCTTCCAGGCTAGATCAGAGATCCTGGAATGCAAAACTCCATGGGGGGGGGAGGGGGACACACAATCAAGAACACTTTTCTTTATAAAGCTCAAGGCTAAGTAAAATCCAACAGAGGACGCTGAGGCATTCCTGATGAAAAGGCCCCACCTGACTAGGAACTTTGAAATATAAACACAGGAGTTGAGAAACCCAGAAAAGGGACTTTTGTTCCAGCTGTTGGAGGAACTGTACGGTGACGGAGTGCTAATATTCTAACAGGGCAGAGGAAACAGGGGTCACTTCAGACCCTCAGGGTCTTCCTACGGTAACGAAGGCGATAAATAAGAAAGGAAGTCCTCTACCAGTACAAAAATATTTCTAGCAGCAATCTCTGTCGTGGCAGGAAACTGGAAACCAGGAGGCTCTCCATCAACTGGGAAACAGCCGAGTAAGTTACAGTCTCTGATTGCGGTGGGATACCAGGATGGTTTCAGAAAAACCTGGAAAGACTTACATCAACGGATGCAAAATGAAATGGGCAGAATCAGGAGAACGATATACACAGCAATGGCAATATTGCACAATGAAGAGGGTTGCTGGGGGTTCGATGGATGGAGAGCCAAGCCCAAAGACAAGAGGTACTGGGTTCAAATCTGAATCAGATCTTCCCTAGCTCTATGACCCTGGGTAAGTCACTTCACCCCCACGGACTGGCCGTTAACACTCTCTTCTGCCTTTGAACCAGCACACAGTATTGATTCTAAGATGGAAGGTGAGAGTTTAAAAAAGGGACCCAGGATGAACATGGCTCTCCACCAGCACAGAGGGGACGCGCGGGGCCAGAATGCTGACCGAAGCGTGCCGTGCTTCACTTTGTTTCCTTCAGCTGCCATTTCTCATATGTGTGACGTGGCTTCTTTCATAACATGACAGCTATGGAAATAGGTATTGCATGAGCATACACGCATGACGACATCGGGCTATTGCCCATCTCGGGGAGGGAAAATGGGAGGGAGGGAGGAAGAGGAAGGATGTGGATTGCAAAAGGTCAGAAAACAAGTGCCAAAATGGATTCTAATGTAAATGGGGAAATGCAATGAACTAAAATATCACTGGAGAAAAGAAAGAAAAGAGTGGGAGGTGGGGTGGAGTCCTGCCTGTCCAGGGGCTCTAAGAGGAAAAAGAAAAGGGAGCGTAAAAGGAACATCCCTAACTGGGGGATGTAAGCAGAGCACAAGCCCAGGGGCGAGGGGGGAAGGGGAGCAGCACCCGAAAAGCCTCACCCCCACCCAAAATGAATGAGAGAAAACATGCACAGACAAAAAAAGACGCAGGAACACACACACACACACACACACATATACATATAGACATAAACACATACAGACAGACAGACACACATACAGACACACACACACATATAGACATAAACACATAGACACAGGCACACACACAAAGTCACACACAGACACACAGTCAAAAAGACTCAGGCAGACATAAACACACACACACACATACAGACACACACAGAGACACACACACATACAGACACACACACAGACACACACACACATACAGACACACACAGAGACACACACACATACAGACACACACACACATACAGACACACACAGACACACACACAGACACACACACACAAAGTCACACACAGACACAAAGACACAGACACACACACACACACACACACACGTCAGCAGAACTTCATGTAGAGAAACATGCAGGGCTAAGGGTCGGGGGGAGCAGGGAAGGCCACCCCAAGGAGGCAGCAGGTAAAATCAAGGTCTCAATCTGGCCTCAAAGGAGGAATAAAAGGCAAAAAAGGAAACACTGAGCCTGCCTCTAAGGAGACGGCCGTGTCAGGCGGAGAATGGGTGAGGGGCCTGGGCGGGTGAGGGGAAGGGGACACCGAGGCCCCGTGAGCAGTGACAAAGGGAGGCTGTCTCCTCAGAGAGACCTGGGCAGGACGGCCTGGGCAGGACGACCTGGGCAGGGCGAGAGGACCAGAAGCAGAGGCCAGTTCGCACTGGAGAAGGCCGATCGACAGCCGCCCCAGCCAGGGCCCAGAGGGCCGGGGTGAGGGGATGATGGAGGTCAGGGCAGAAGAGGCATTTGCATCTGGGCACTCCACGTGGCTCCCTACCATGTGGTTTCGCTCCTTCCTCGCTCTCTTGCTTTTCTAAGTGGAAGCCAGGGAGAAGCGACGCCCACTGTAGTCTGGGCTCGTTCTATCCCTGAAGAGCCCTTTACTGTGCTTCACAAGGCCATAAAGGGGGGGTTTAGGACATACTTTTTTTTTCTTTTTTTTTTTTTTAACCCTTAACTTCTGTGTATCGGCTCCTTGGCAGAAGAGTGGTCAGGGTGGGCCATGGGGGTCAAATGACTTGCCCAGGGTCACCCAGCTGGGAAGTGTCTGAGGCTGGATTTGAACCCAGGACCTCCCCTCTCTAGGCCTGGCTCTCCATCCACTGAGCTATCCAGCTGCCCCCCCCCTTTTTTTTCTTTTTAAAGCAAGTGGTGTTAGGGGAAGCTCGTGGTTTCAGAGTCCTCTTTTGGGGTTCTGCAGTTCAGGTTTGGACCCCCTTGAGGGAGTTCATTTGAGAATAAAAGAACAAACTTCCTTATTTTTTCAATCAAGCAACCTTGTCCAGCTGGGCTCTGGCTGGCAGCCCTAGAAGGCAGGCAGGCAGGGCTGGGAGGATTAACCCATTTTTACAAATGTGGAGACTGAGGTCAGGGAAGGTGGAGCCTGACAGCAGGGCAAGAAAAAAGCCTGGCCCGGGGCACTGAGCCTGGTCCCACGCAGGGGGAGCTCTGCCCAAGGTGCCTCCCGCAGTGAGGCGGTAGGAAGGGAAGGAGGCCTGTCTCCACACGGGAGAGAGGCCAGGGAGGCGGAAAGGACGGGGAGAGCCGGCCCCCCTGGGGAGGAGAAGGGCTGCCCCCATCAGCATTTATTAGCACCCCTTATGCTCCCGATGCCAAGTGCTGAGGACACAGCCTCGGGGTGGGGGGGAGGGCTAAGAGAATCAGAGGAAGGAGCCCACGCAAGAGGCTCTGCAAATGTTCGAGCCCTCTCAGCATCGCTGCTCTCACCTCCAGAACAAAGCGTGGGCTCTTCCTACTAGACAAGCCTCCAAAGGATTCAAGATGGAAGGCCTGGCTCGGCCCAACAGGCCATCCTCAACTCTCTAAACGGGGAAAATGAATAACAACAAGAAGAGTAAATGATCTTCCCATGGTGCTTTGGGGTTTGGAAAGAGCTTCACACACATTGTCTAATTTTGCCCCCCAACAATCTTGGGAAGGACCCCATTTTGCAGATGAGGAAACCAGGGCTAAAAGGCTAAGTGTCTCACCTCGGCTAACAGCAGGGAAGGGTCTGTGGCAGGATACGAACTCAGGTTTTCCTCATTCCGAGTCCAGCACTCACTGCCCAGTCCTGTAGTTTCTGCCTTCCTAGCATCTCGTGAATACGCTGCCTTGTCTCTGACATAGCCTCCAACCTGGTGCAGGCCCTCCTCCCCTCATGCCTGGACTGGCAGCTGCTGGGGGTGGGGTGGGGTGCCTGCCTGCCTGCCTCCGTCTCTCCCTACATCAGTCCAGCCCTTCCTTCAACCACAACAGTGATTTTCTCCATGTCGATCCACTCTCAATTCCATCCATTGCAGTGTTGTAGCCTCCCTTCCCAGGGCTGTTACACATTACTATCTCTCCTCAGTTCCACAGTCCAGGCAGCAGTTCTCCTTCATTGTTCTGTCACACATGACATCTCCAGCCTCCACACCTTTACATTGGCTGGGTAGGTCCGGGTCACTGGTCACTTTCCCTTCTCATTTCTGTCTCTTAAAATCAAAACTCTGCTCAACCATAATCGTCTTAAAGGAAAGTCTTTCCTATTCCCTTCCCTTGGTATTAGAAAAGAAAGAATAAGAACCCATGATATGGGTCTGAGTGAGGGAAAGAGAACAGGGCCTGAGCATCAAAGTACATGAGAACAGACTGAAAGGAAACACACAATTGGCTACCGTGAGTAAATGTGAATGGGCTCGCCTCACTCAAAAAAAAAAAAGAGTTTAGTAGAATGGATTCGAAACTAGAATCCAACAAAACGCTCTTTACAAGAAATGTGTTGTTTTTGAGAAACATACTGAAAACCTCAAGATTCACATAGAGTGAAAACGATGGGCTGGAGCTAAGTCAATTCCAAGCGTTAGCTGAACCTCTAAAAGCAGGGGTTGCAGCCAAGATGTCAGCCAACGAATCAACAAAAAGAGACCAGAAAAGAAGAGAAATGTCATGGAAACCGCCTCATGCTGAAAAATACAAGAGATGATGAGTCACCTTTGACATAGTCACCCAATGGCACGACAACTAAATACTTAAAGGAAAAGCCAAATAAGCTACAGGGAGCTGGACAGTAAGGCAAGGTATACTAGTCGGGGACCTCGGTGACTCCCTTTTACACCCAGGCAAATTTAAGAAAAGAAACAGGAAAGCCTGAATAACATTCCATAAGAACGAGATATCTGGTTGATTGAGAATAGAGCGACACAGACATATATTTCTCAGCTATGAATGGCCCTTTTTGTATTAAGGCATGTCTGTTAATCAATGCACACAGCAAAACACGGACCCTCACCAATGAATGTAGAAAAACAGCCATATCGAACACACACTTTACTGGCCACAATTCAAAGACAAAAATTATATGCAATAAAGGGTTGCTTTAAAAAGGACAGAAAATCGAGTTGGGACTAACTGAGCCCTAAAGAACAAAGAATAGAAATGGCCGTGAAGATCTCACATTCACATCCATGCTATCCCATTCCACAGGCCCAGGCACCTCAGGCTTCTCTTCTAGCTAACTGTCTCTGTAAGCTCCCTGAGGGCGGGTCCTGCTTCACCCTGGGGTGCTTCGATAAATGCTGGCTGATGGGTCGATTCTCAGGATTTAAAAAAACCAACCAACCACCCAATTCAATTCAGTATTTGCTGAGCACCTCTCCAGCCTCAGGACACAGCCAGGTGGGGACACTGAGGATAGAACACTAGGTCTGGGGTTAGTCAAATCCAGCCTGAGATACCTAACAGAGTGACCTGGGCAAATCACTTCATCTCCCCCCAGACTCAATTTCCAAATCTGTAAAATGGGCATCATCATAAAATCTACCTCCCAAGACAGTTGTGAGGATTAAATAAAATAAGATTTGTAAAGCATGCCTGGCATAGAATAGGCCCTAAACTGTGTTAATTGGCTATTATATTATATTAGGTTGGACTCTGGAAGAGGCAGCAGAGACCAGACTTTTATCTGTAGGGAAGAGAAACTGGCTGGTCTAGAGAAGACTTTTAAAGTTTACATTCTCCCAGGAAGTGAAGAGACTTGCCCAAGGTCACACAGCTCATAGAGTCTGAGTCAGAAGCTGAACGTGGGTCTCCCTGACTCCAGGCCAGGTACACCATGCGCTGTGGGACCTCCTAATCCTTCTCTTCCCGTTGGCCCTCAAGTCATCCCCTACTGAACATCTTCCATCAAAAGCTGATGAATGGCGGCCTTGTGGCAGGCATGGGAAAGTATCTGGTGCCAGCCAGTCTGCTGGGCTCGCCGCCCCCTTAGATGGGCTGGTTCAGGGTTGCAGGAAGCCAAATGCCCTTTCCTGGGACCTCTGGGTCACTCCACGTCCTTGGCACCCTCCAAGCCCCCTCTCGCCCTGTCTCTGATCTGCTTCCTGCCACTGGCCACCGTGACCCGCTGCTCTTCTGAGTCATTCTCTCGGGGTGGGATGGAGCCAACCCCAGGGGCTTTGAAGATGGGAGAGCCTGGAGCCCAGCTCTTCCCTCCTCACTCCCAGGAACCCCCATTCCTGCCCTCACCTGGGAGGAGGAAAAGAGCAAGAGGACAGACTGCGGCCGGGCCCAGTTTGGCCGATTTGAACCCCCCCCCCTCCTCCCTTCCCTTCCTTCTTGCTCTCATTTTCCCCCGAGCCCGTCTCTTCTCTCCCTTCCTTCTTCCCTTCTTGCTCTCGTCTTCCTCTCAGCCTCCCTCCTTTCACATAGGCCTTCTCTGCCTTTGTCAGTCATGCCGTCGGCCCTCAGGCCTGGCTCACCTCAGCCTCACAGTTCACCTTGGAAAGGGTAATTAGCCCCATTTTACAGAAGAAACGGGATGCAGAAGGGAAGGGACTTGCCTCGGGTTCCCCAGTGAGTTAATGGCAGGCTGGGGACGCGAGGAAAAAAAGCACTGAGAAGCCTACTGTGTGCCAGGCCCTGGGCCAAGCATTTCCAGGCATTATCTCTATGGTCCTCACAACTGCCTTTGGAGGGAGGCACTCTTATGACCCTCCACTTTGTAGCTGGGGAAACTGAGGCAGCCAGCGATGAAGTGACTTGCCCAGGACCCCATAGGTGCCAAGTGTATGAGGCTGGTTTCGAATTCAGGTCCTTCTGACTTCAGGCTCAGTATTCCCTGCACTGGCTTGTCTCTTAATGGCAAAGTTGGGATTCAAACTCGGGTCTCCTGACTCTCAGGCCAGACTTTTTCTTGGCACAACAGTGAGAAAGGGCCCAGCCTTAAAGCCAGACAACTAGGATGCCAGGGCTTAGTAGCGCCTGCACTACCCTTGGGGCTCATCTTCCTAGGCCTCAGTTTCCCTATCTGTACCAGGATGAAGTCATCATTATCTGCGGGATCTCTATGGGCCCTTCCAGGCTTCTGAGTTGAAGAAACCGGGCCGTCCAGTGCCCTTATTTGACAGATGGTGCCAGGACAGGCAGGGCACAGCTGTGGTGTGCCATGTCCCTTGCCCTGGCCAAAGCCCTGGGTCTCCTCTTGCTCTAGCCTCTCCCATAGGACGAGGCACTCTGGGCGGCCCAAGAAGGAATACAGCCTGACCACTGGCCACGGGAAGCCCTGAAACGCTGCTCCAATCTGCTCTAGTGGCCAGATCTGGTGGCCTTTCCTCTGACAGCCGGGGCTCTGTCCAGGGTCCTCTGCGCTTCTCCCTCACTCTCTCACTTGGGTTCTCACCAGCTCCCTGGGATTTCCTGGCCATCTCTAGGCTAAGGATCCTCCCTTCTCCCTCTCTCGCTGGACCTCCAGGCTCACATTCCCTCCAACCGGATGTCCAGGAGGCCTCTTACACCCAGCACGTCCGAGGGGGAACTCGGGATCTCCCCCTCCTCTCAGGCTCCCAGCCTGCGGGGACCCCCAGCCTGGAGACCTCACCAGCTCTCACTCCCCGATCCGAGACGGTGCCAAGGCCTGATGATGTCTCCATAACAGCATCTCTCGAATACAGCCCCTTCTCTTTTCTGACATGCCCCCCCCCCCAGCCTCACGTCTGGATTATTGCTATTGCTGCTGGGGGCTCTGCCTGCCCCTAGGCTGCTCTCCGCCCTCCACTCCATCCTCTACTCAGCCACCAGTGATTTCCCTAAAGGGTAGACTCTGCCCTGCTCAATCAACTCCAGTGGCTCCCTATTACCTCCAGGAAGAAACAAAGCCTTCCGGCCAGGAGACCAGGTAGGAGGAGCAAGAGGGGAAGGACGGGAGGGCTGTGGAGGCAGAATGCCCAGCTCCACTAGGGGTGGAAGGTGGGCTCTGAGGGCTGACACAAGCTCTTTGGAAGCAAGCAGGCACTTAATAAGAGTTTGAGATCAAACCGAGGAATGGAAGGAGCGAGAGGTGCCATGGCCCAGGCCAGGAGAGTCTGGAGACACCAGGGGAGAACCCTGTCTCCCACCTCCCAGCCAGGTGGCCCGAGGCAAAGTCACTCCCCTTCATCTGTAAAATGGGGAAAGGAAAAGGAGAGGGGCTGCGCACTTATTAAGCGCCTACTGTGTGCCAGACTTCAGGAGAATCTCCTTTCCTGGGAAGACCTTCCTGGAGAAATGGAAACAAGGCTCCATCAAGGCCGGCCAGAGGCCTGGGGGTTTGGGTCCCTGAGAGCCAGGGCACATGGGGGAGGGGGAAAAGCAGGAAGGCTGCCCGGGCAGATTGGGGAGCCATGTGCCCAGAAGTGCTAATCGAGCCCCAGGGAGAGATGAGATCACCCAAGGATGGCCGAGAAGGGGAAGGGGCCTGCCTGAGCCCTGAGGGCAGCCTGCAGAAGGGAGGGGGAGGATCCCTGCAGATAAGAGAGAGAAGCAGAGAGACAGAGACAGAGAGGGAGAGACAGAGACAGAGACAGAGACAGAGATGGACAGACACAGAGGGAGACAGAGAGACAGAAACACAGAGTGAGAGACACAGAGAGAGACAGAGACAGTCAGACAGACAGACAGACAGACAGAGGAAGAGGCCAGAGTCCTGGGAGGGCGCTTCCCTGGGCACTGCTGAGCAGCGGGCGCACACACAGACCCAGCAATGGAGACTCAGGGCAGAAAGAATGATTCTTCCCTTTAACCGGGAAGCGGGCCGGGCCGGCCCACCGCGCTGACCAGAGCAGCCCAACTCCAGATATCACTCCTAAAAAATGCAGCAGCCCAGGGGGAGGGGGAGGGGGAGGGGGAGGGGGAGGGGG
>NC_058135.1:296999869-297013191 GCF_016433145.1 Gracilinanus agilis | reverse complement strand
CCCTGCCAAGGCCCCCTGCCCCTGCTCCTGCCCCTACCTTTGCCCCTGCCCCCGCCCCTGCACTTGCTCTCTGCCCTACATTCCCTTCCTTCTTGTCCCAGCCTCAGGGGTACCAAGAACCCTGCACAGGCCACGCCGTGAGAGGCCCTGGGCCAGAGCAGGCCCTTCTGTGAGCAGCAAGGGGTGGCGGAAGAGAAGGAATGCGCTTATTAAATGCCTACTGTGTGCCGGGCACCATACTAGCTGCTGGCAGACATTCTCTCAATCTGCAGAAGGGGCCATGAGGGGCTCCATTTTACAGCTGAGGAAACTGAGGCAGGCAGAGATGAAGGGACTCCCCGGGACACTCCAGCTGGGAGGTAGCGAAGGCTGGATCGGGCCGCTGAGGCGCCTGCCTCCAAAGAAGCGTCCCTCTCAGGCGCCGGCCTGAACTCTGTCGCTCCATCTAGAAGGTCTCGGCTCCAGGCCTCAGTGACCCCTCCTGGAAGCGGAGGGGCTTCTCCGTCGTGCACTCTCCCTCCCCCCAAGCTGGGAGATGGGCTGCAGAAAGGACGCCCAGGCCTCGGGGGATGGGAGGCTGCTGCTCCGGGTCCCCCCTCATCACTGCGGGCGCAGCCTCCGTTCCTGGCCGGGGCCTGGAAATGGCTCTTTTCACAGCATTCCCTCCCCCTCTCCTGCCTTTAGCCAGAGAATAAAGGCCAGCCCAGCCGGACCCCGTAGCAGTCCCTTGTGTTGGGGAAGGGAGGAGGGGGGACCCGGCTCCCCAGAGCCGCAGGGAAGCCCATGGAGGGGACGCTGGGTACAGCGGCTGAGCTGCTCACGTAGAGACCAGGGGGACGGCCCCTTCCCCAGAGAGGACCGGCGAGAAGGGATCAGCAGCAGGGCACTGGGGGGCCTCGCCAAGGGCCTGGGGGGGGCAGATGGGCCTTTCCTGCCTCCCACTGTCCCCTCCACAACTGACTAATACTTCCTCCTGATCTCCTCCGCCCTCTACCCTCTAGCCGCTTCCCCTCTGCCCAGGCTAAAGAGAGAGCCTTTCCTAGCTGGGTGACCCTGGGCAAGTCACTTGACCCCCATTGCCTAGCCCTGACCACTCTTCTGCCTCGGAACCAATCCATAGTATGATTCTAAGATGGAAGGTGAGGAGTTAGAAAAAAGAGAGACAGGCAGAGACAGACGGAGAGGAGAGACAGCCAGTCAGAGACAGAGAGAAGGGTCAGGGAGTGGGAGCGAGAGCCGTTCAGAGCCAGCTTCCTCATTCCCTTTGGAAGCTGGGCCAGTGATGTCACTAAACTGGCCCGCCGGATGTCCGGGGGCTGGACATTGTCCAGGTTTTAATGGGCTTTGAGTCCTTTTCCTGCTTCCCAGCTGCATTTTCTGTTTTGGCTCCTTCCCCTCCCTTCCATTTTAGAATCGATATCAAATGTCAGTTCCAAGGCAGAAGAGTAGTAAATGGAGTGAAGTGACTTGCTCAGGGTCACACGGCTAGGAAATGTCTGAGGCCAGATTTGAACCCAGGACCTCCCCCTCTCTAAGCCAGGCTCTCAGTCCACCTAGCTGCTCTCCCAATTTCATTTTCTCCTTGCCTGGGCTGCACAGGTTGGGGGGGGGGGGGGAGAGAAGGGCTGCATGTAGTCAAGGGCAGGTGAGGAAAGGGAAGGCTGTCTCTCAGCCTCGGAGCGGGGTCCCCTTCACTGCCCTGCCAGCCTTTTGGATTCAATCACTCAATATTTATGAAGCACCTACTATGTGCCAGGCCTGGGCTAAGCTCTGGAGGTACAAAAAGAGACAGAAGACAGTCCCTGCCCTCAAGGAGCTTCACATGCAAATAAGTCCCTGGGTGGGAGACTGCAGTGCTAGAAAGTCAGCTCCCTGGGCCCGGGCCAGCCTCATTTCCTCCTGTCCCCTCCCTCCACATTTCAGAGCAGATCTTATCAGCTTCCCCCTCCCCCAGTGGGCCTCCCACATCTCTGCCAGTTCTTGGCCTTTCTCCCTTCCCCCATCTACCCTCTCCCTTTGGCCACTCCCTGGTGATCCTCCCTCCCCTGGTCCCTTGGGCTTCTCTAGAACCGCCCTAGCATTTGTCTCCCTCTGTGGCCAGTCAGGGCTCCCCAGCTGCCCCCCACCCATGCCCCTTGGGGTTTCTAGAGGCTGGGGCCTGCTCTGTCCACACTCTTACTTGGGGGCCTCGCAGTTCCCCCTTCCTTCGGCCACTCTGTGGGGCTCAACCTTTAGCCTCTTCCGCAGCTCTGCCCGCTCCTGCCTGGCCATCTCACCCTGGCTGGCTCGCCTGGCTACTCCCACTGGCTTGCCCAAACTGGCCTTTCCAGGGTCCCTCCCAGCCTAATCATTTGTCATGTGCTGTCAATAGTGCCTGTGTAATCTCCCAGGGATCAGAAGCCTCCTTCCCCTCCCTTGGCCACCTCCCTAGAGCGGGACCTCACCTCTGCTCACCCAAACTATTGCAATAGCCTCCTAACCGGTCTGCCAGCCTCTAAGCTAGCCCCTCTCCAATCCATCATCGCTCCCTGCCTTGCCCCAGGAGCCGGGGTGTTGCACCATCCAGAGAATGAGCCAATAACTGCCTGTTCAGCACCCATTCGGTGCCAGACACCATGATGAGTGCTGGGATCCTAGAAGGGCAAAGGATTTCCCCCTCAAGGACTCTTCATTGCAATGGAGTGGGGAAGAGGGACATCTTTGGGGATCATCGAGTCCTCCAAGGATCGCCAAGTGAGCCTCAAGACCGTCTGCTTGATGTGTCCTTTCCAGGAATGCTCTCTCTAACACTCTCCTACCTGAAAAACTTCTACAGATCAGCCTTGCCCATGAACAAGACCTGAAGTACTAAGCTCGGCATTCGAGGCTCCCCCAAATCTGATTCCACTCTCTCACCTCAGAGCCTGATGTCTTTCTGCCCAGGGGATGCCCTCAGCTCCTTTTACCCTCTACTAAAGTCTCTCTCAGCCTCGACTTCCCCCCCAACAACCCAGGGCAAACACCTTAGGGCAGGGGCCACTCACCTGGAGTCTGAATTTTGAACCCTTTGCCAACTTCCAAGCCAATGGTTTCCTCTACAGCACTGTGTATTTAATTCATTTAAAAACCTGATTTGGGGAAGGGTTTGATGGGCTTCACCACACAAGCAGGGAGAACCCCGGGGTCTTGGGCAGAGAGAAAAGTGCCAGCTGCCACTGGGTGTCATGGTGTCACAGGGCAGTGTTCTCAGGCCCTAGATAAGATCAAGCTGGGAGCAGCCTGAGCTAACAGTATCCCAAGGGCGATGCTTCTGGTCCTCCTCCCCACTCCCAAAGGGCCACAATGACTTCATGGTCCTTTGTCCTTTGACTCACACGGAAATTATACTGGAGTGGGGCAGAGCTACACAGAGCCTCTTCCAGAGTCATCAAAAGGCCAGCAGGGGGTGATGCTGGGACAAAAGTCAGGAAGACCTGACGGGGATGGACTGGGTCAGGGTCATGGTCCGGAGGCTGGTGATGACTGCAGCCTCTTTCGTGTCTGAGTAAGCACCACACTCCATGGCCATCATAATGACCTCTGAGACAGATCATTCTCATGTTTCCCTTCTGTGGGAGGCACCTTGGGTAGACCCCCTTCACCTCACAGACAGGTTGGGGGTCCCCTGAGGTTCCCCCTACAGCTGGGGATGTTCAACAGGGACATGACCCCCAGAAGTGGGTGAGCAACCCCGAAAAGAGCTTGGCAAGTGCTCTTTGTGGTGGCAAAAATCTGGAAAATGAGGGGGTGTCCCTCGATTGGGGACACTGAACACATTGTGGTCTATAATGGTGATGAAACACTATTGTGATCTAAGGAATAACAAATCGATGGATTTCTATATAAACTGGAAGGACCTCCAGTAACTGATGCAGAGCGAAATGAGCAGAACCAGGAGAACATTGTACACAGAGACGGATACATTGTAGCACAATCGAATGTAACTGACTTTGCTACTAGCAACAATGCAATGACCCAGGATAACCCTCAGGAGAAGGAATGTATCCACATCCAGAGAAAGAACTGTGGGAGCAGAAACACAGAAGAAAAGCAGATGATTGATCACTTGTTTCTATGGGTATAGGATGGGGGTTTTGGTTTTTAAAAGATGACTCTATTACAAAAATGAATGATATGGAAATAGGTACTGAGTGATAATCCATGTATAACCCTTTATTATTATATATATGTAACCAAATTACTCTTTGGCTCTGGGAGGGGGGAGGGAAGAGGGGAAGGAGACAACATGAATCATGTAACCTTGGAAAAATACTTAAAAATAAATTAACTTTAAAAAAAAAAGAGTTTGGCAAGTGGAGGGGCTGGCCCTGCCCGGCACCCTGACACCCTGAAGATGGCCATGCTCCTAATGCCACCATGCTGCCCCTCTTCAACCATTGCTTTTAACTCCTTCTCTTAGGCTGGTCATTGCCCTCATCAGTGAGGTTTGGGATAGCTGTCCTGCCCTGTCAGAGGCCTGGCACCACCCTGGCTCCATCCTCAGGAAGAACGACTTCCAGTCGGGATCCTGGGAGGAGAGAGAGGCCAGGCCTTTAGCAATGGGGGAGGAGGAAGGGGGTTGTTTTCCTGGAAGGGCATTTTCTCCCTCTGACTGGCCCAAGGACAGTCCTAAGAGCATCCTGTTATCAGAGTGAGCCTCTCACACCCACCATTCATCTGATGACTCCCCAGTCACTGCCCTGGCCACCCCTTGCCCTCCACCCTCCAAGGGTTATCTCCCCCATTAAAGTAATGGCAATGATGCTGAGGATGATGACAAGCTGCATAAATATTATCACATTCCAACTGAGGCAGAAGGCCCTGAGTCAGGTGGACTCCCCTTCCCAGTTCCAATCTGGCCTCACACACTGCCTAGCTGGTTGACCCTGGGCAACCTGCCTCAGTTTCCTCATCTGTCAAATGAGTTGGAGAAGGAAATGGCAAACAACTCCTACATCTCTGCCAAGAAAACCCTGAAGTGATGAGTCAGACAGGCTTGAAAAGTGACAAACAATAAGAATCCTGGGAGTCAGGTACTATGAGGAAACTGAGGCAAACAGAGGTTAGAGGATTTGCCCAGGATCACACAACTACTAAGTGTCTGAGGGCAGATTTGAACTTGGGTCTTGCTGACTCCTGGTGCAGTGCTCTTGAAAGCAAGGACCAAATGACTTTTGTAAGTGTATCCCCAGCACCTAACACAGTGTCTGGCACACAGTAAGAATTTAATAAATGCTTTTCCACTCATTCATTCATTCATTCACAGAGGTGCTTAATAAATGCTCATTGATCGGTTGATTTGGTCATTCATTGTTACAAACATCCTCTCCCACTATCTCATTTCACAGATCAGGAAAGTGATGTCCGTACAAGAGAAGTGACTTTCCCAAGGTCCTACCGCAAGTTAAAATGGAGCCAGAATTTGAACCCAGGCCTCTTGATGAATGGTAATGACAGCTGACATTGGCTTCTGAAGCCCCCATTTGCCCCCACAGAGTAGGAAGAACACAGCTGATAGGAATGGATGCCTTCAAGAATGGGAAGGGACCCTGGAGAGCGGGAGGGCCCTGGGACCCAAAGGTCACTGCCTTCTCTCACCGGAAAGGAGTTGGGGAAAAGAAGGCAGATCTCCAAAGAGCACAAGAGCCTGGCATGGGATGGCACAGGGGCTGCACACTGCCCGAAGGCGACTGTGACCCCAGGAGGGACCTGGACCAGCGCAGAATGACGGCGGGCACGAAGCTGGCCGGGCCTTCGTCCCATCCCCCCGGCTTTCCCGCCGAGCCCCCGGCCCTTCCTCACTTCTTGGGGCCACTCACTTTCCCTGCTTCCCACGGCCCCTCCAGTGTACCGGGAGGGAATTCCAGAGCAGGGGCGCCTCCAAGGCTGACCAGAAAGGACGAGGGGGGGGATCTCTAATCTTCGGTCAAATAAGTACCAGGCACTGCCAAGGGCTTTACGGAGATTATTGCCGGAGAGCAGCTGGGGGACTCAGTGGAAAGGGGAGGTCCTGGGGTCAAATCTGGCCTGAGACACTTCCTGGCTGGGTGACCCTGGGCAAGTCACTTCACCCCCCTTGCCTAGCCCTGACCCCTCTTCCGCCTTGGAACCAATGCACAGTGTTGATTCTAAATCAGAAGATAAAAAAAAAGGAATGGCCGCCCTTTTTGTCGCTGGACTCCAGGCCCAGCCCTGGCCCTAATTGCTGGGCTACCTGGTCAGTGGTGCAGCCGGACAGGAGCCCAGGAGAGAGCCCGTACCCTTCCGGGGATCATCCTGGAGAGGGCCCAGGGCTTGGGAAGGGAGCCTCTGGAGGCAGGGGCATCCCTGGTCTCTCGGGTCCCCGTTTTAGCAAACTGCAGGCATCATAGAGAAGGCTTGGGGAGCCCCAAGGAGCAGGCCCTCCTCTGGGGTCCAAAGGGGGCCCTGAGTGACGCCGAGGCCTGCCTTCCTGACCATCTCGCCCTTTCGGAGGCCAAGGAAGGGACAAGGGGGGGAGGTTCTATCCTGAGCCTTAGTCTCCCCGGCAGGAGAAACCGGGGTCGGGGGAACCGACGGGGTCCTCCCAGAGTTTCCGGCATGGACACGTGGATGGAGAGAAGGGCCAGCTGGGCCTGCGTGTGAGATTTCCCACATTCGGGCAACTCGGCCCACTGCTGGGCACCCAGCTGAACAAGCTCTGCCCTCGGGGAGGCTCGGTGCGAAAAGAGGAAGAAGGAGAAAGTCTAACGCCAGCAGCTGGAATGATGGAATGAAGGGGGGCTTCCCGGAGGAGGGGTCGGAGCTGAGAGCCTTGAAGGGATGCGAGGATTCAAGGCTTGCAGCAGCAGGAGACGGAGTCCCGAGCTGGGGAAAGCCCCGTTTTGCTTGGGAAGAGGCGTGAGAGATGGCCGCCCCGAGGTGCAGATTGACGGCTCCCAAAGGAGCTGGGAATCCTCCGGGAAGGAGAGACGGGAGAGGAGGGGAAGCGGCCGGGCCGGTGAGGAGTCTGGGCAGCGCTCCAAGGAGGAGGCGCTGCGCGTTGGCACTTGTGTGGGGAGAAGGGGCTGGAAGGCAGAGCCCGTGCGGAGGGGCGAGGGCCGGGGTGCAGCCCCGATTGGGCCGGGGCAGTGTGGGAGAAGGATGAGCAGAGGGTGACTCAGCAGGTGCCCGCGGTGCCCTTGGTGGAAAGAGAGGCTGGGGGAGGAGGGAGGAGCAGGTCGAGCAGGAAGTGGCGGCTGCTTCGGCCCCATGTGAACGGGCACACATACGGGCACACGCATGGCCTCAGAGGGCTGCTCTTGTTGTTGTTTGTCCTTGTTTTCCAAGAGGCCGCTGACATCATGGGTGAGGCCTCGACGTGGGCATGAGTTGGGTTTAGGCGAGCAGAGGTGTGCAGCGCCCTAGGCGCCGGGGCTCCCTCCCAGAGCCCAGGGGCAGGACGAAGGGCGGGCATGGCCCGGGGCGCACAGGATGTCCGGCCAACCTCCGAGCACTCCACGGCCCTTGGAACGAGTCGTCCTCGTCAGCCCACTCCTCCAGGAAGCCTTCCGGGCCCCCAAGTCACCCACGGTCCTCCCCGGGCCCCCCACGTATATGTGTGTGCACCCCACGCCCCGCCAGCCAGACACGCCGCGTGGGGGTGGTACCGGCAAGCCGGCGCCTTCTTGTCCTGCACACGCAGGGCTCCGGCCAGAGCTCGTCCGTGCGGGTGGCCGCCGGCCGCCTCCCCCGTCAGACGGTTAGCTCCCTGCAGACACACGCGGTCCTTTCGCCTCTTTCTAATTCTCCGATACTTAGCACGGTGCCGGGCACACAGTAGGTGCTTAATATGTGTTGGGGGCAGCTAGATGGCCGTGCACAGAGTCCTGGGCCTGGCGTCAGAAGGACCCAAGTTCAAACCTGGATTCAGATCCTGCCTCGTTGTGTGACCCTGGTCCAGTCACGTCACCCGGTTGGCCTCAGTCGGAGGGGGAAAGGGCAAACTCCTCCAGTATCTGCCAAGAAACCCCCAGTGGGGTCACGGTCGCGAGCACCAGGGTCTGCCCCTCTCCAGGCTTGTTCTCCTCCAAGCTGCTTCTGCCCTCTGCTGAGTCTTTCCCTACCGGAGGCAGCGCCTCCCCCGGGCCAGGGGCTCCTCTTCAAGGCTCTTTGGCCAGAATGGGAGCTGGTGGGGGATCTCTCCTGCCAAGGGAGTTCTGGATTCGAACATTCCCAACTCTGGAAGCCCAGCCACAGGAAGAAGTAGCCACGCGGGCTGAGCCGGCCCCAGCCAGAGCCACGCGGCAGAAGCTTCGGCTCGATGCACGGGGAGCCACTCATCGGGGCCGCCTCCTCTCCCCTCTCGGCCTGTGCCCAGCCCTGCCAGGAGGAACGGCCGTGGATGGCTTTCCAGGGCCTCTTCTGTTCTTCTCGGTCCCCGTATTCTCGGCTGCTACCCAGCAGGCGCTTCGTCAGCACGGAGGGGTTCCGTGGCTGAAATGCTGGTGGGCCCTCCACGTGGAGAGGCCGAGATCTGGAGGTTTGAAAGGTGGGAGGGACGCTCTGAGGAAGGCCACCGAGGAGGGACGGGAGACTCTGGAAGGAAGGTCCGAGGACCCGGCCAGAAACGCTCCCGGGACAGGAAGAAGGGCGCAGGAAGGGCCGGCTGTGGAGACACACGTGGCTCCCTCCAGCTGCGGTGGGGCCCCCCGAGCGGCCCACATCCCGTGGCTCGGACAGCAGCGTCGGGGCTGAGACCCAGAGAGGCTTGGGGAGAGACGCTTTGCAAAGGGAAGAGAATGAGGCCTGCTCGGAGAGGGAGGCCGGTGAACTCGCCTGATTCGGGGCTCCTCCAAGTCTGCAATCGCTCCGTGACTCCGTGCGGGGTTTTCTTGGCAAAGACCCTGGAAGGGTTTGCCATTGCCTTCTCCAGCTCGTTTGACAGATGAGGAAACTGAGGCAAGCAGGAGGAAGGGACTTGCTCAGAGTCACCCGGCTAGTGCCCGAGGCTGGATTTGAACTCAGGAAGCCTCGTCTTCCCGACTCCAGACCTGGCATCGTGCGCCGTGGTGCCTCCTCACTGCCCTGTGCTTGGCACATAGTAAAGGACTGAATGCCTGTTGATCGACTAACCCTTTGTAAGCCTTGAGAGAAAGGAGTTGTGCTCTCCGAAGGCCAAGCCCGGCTCCCCGGAGCTCCTTGCGAGGCAGGACGCCCGGCAGGCAGAAGGGGGGATCCATCCCTCCGGGGCTTGTTTTATCTCCATTTCCTGTCCTGTGGAGGCCGGCCTGTGGGTTGGGGGCCTCTGCTTGGAGGCCCACCCCAGGCCTCGGGCTTCCTGCCCAGGCTCTGCCGCCCTGCTTGTGGCCCCGCTTCTCTGGGTCCAGCCGGCTTGTCTCGGTCGGGCTCCCGTGGGCACTCTGCCTCGGTTTGCCCGGGCCTTCCCAGAGTTCTCTTGGTCCATCACGTTCCTCTCTTCTCGTGGCACTCGTGTCTCACTGTGACGGCCACTCTTTGTCCCACCATCCCCCTCCCTTGGAGAGAAACAACTTGGCCATTTGAGCGAAGCCCCTGGTGTGAGGCCCCCCGAAAGTGTGCTGCAGTGGGGGGATTCCGAAAGGTGCGCCCCAAAGTAGAGTCTGTCAAGGCTCAGTGACAGTTGTGGGGGGCCCACGAAAGGGGGTGGCGATCCTGCCCTGGTTAATGTCTCCATCGATAATCGGGCTACAAATGGCAGTCGCCGCTCACCCTGTCTGCAGCGGGCACCATGCCCGGAAGGAGAGCGGGCACGGGAAAAGGGGAGGATCGGAATGAGCCAAATAAGAAGCCATCTGGGAGGGCTCCAGGGGAGGTCACAGCCTTGGCTTCATAAGTACACGTTGAGGGAAGTGTGGCCGGCAGCTGGGCCTGGGAAAAGGCCTTGGGGGTCTCAGCGGACCCCAAGCTTACCGTGAGTTGGCCCTGGGCCTCTGCCTTTGTCAGTCCGCCAGAGCAGTCCACACCTGGAGGCCTGGGATCCATTCTGGGCACCAAGCCCTCCGATGTCCAGGGGAGGGCAGCGCACGTGGGGCAGGGTCTCCTGGCTGCTCCCAGTGGGTCAGCTGGAGGAGCTCGGGGCTGGGGCTGGGCCTAGAGAAGGAAAGGTTTCAGCGAGCCGGGATGGAGCCCCCTTCCAGTGTCTGGAGGGCTGCTGATCTGGGGAGGAGAGCTCAGCCTGGTCTCCCTGGCCCCGGGGGCAGAGCCACCAAAGGGTGGAAGCCAGAGGGCTTCCCGAAGGAGAGGCCCCCCCCCCCCCACGAGAGGGGCTGCCTCAGGAGGTAGTGAGCGCCTCCTCGCTGTGCGTGTTCAAGCAAAGACTGGAGGGGCACCGGCCAGACCCCTTCTGGTTCTTGGAGTCCTGAGTGTAGGGCTCCGGCCACCCATCCGGCCCCCGACCGCGAGCGACTTCTCCGAGCCCCCCAGACGGGGATGATGGGCGTCCCGGCCCGGAGACCCCGAACCAGAGGCCTCGGCCGCCTCGGGTCATGTGACCTCCCCCCACCCCCAGCCCCTGCCTCCTGGCCTGAGAAAGGGGAACACGCGAGACGGGTCTTGCTTCACAAGCAGGAAGAGAGAAAGGAAAGCGGCTTGTCTCTGGGGCAGAGGCTTCCTGGGGTCAGGAGGCTGTCACCAGACCAGGCCTGAAGCCTCCAGCCTGGCCACAGAGGAAAGAGTCACAGGAGCCCGGGGGTCCAGGAGCGGGACTAGCTCTGAGCAGGACCCAGGAGCCCCTGTCGCCAGGCTCAGTGAGCCAGCCTGGGCAGGGAGCCCGATCTGTGACGGGCCAAGGGCCCCGGGGCCCCCCAGCCTGGGCTCTCCAATCCCGTCTCTTTCTGGGGGGCAGAGGCAGGGGCCTCACAACTGCTGCTAGTTTCTCCCCAAGTGTTCCTCTCTTTGCAGACCCCCTCCTTCTCTCTCTGTGTCTCTCTGTCTGTCTCTGTCTCTGTCTGCCTCTCTCCATCTCTCTCTGTCTCTGCTTCCCTCTCTATCTCTCTCTGTCTCTGTCTCTGTCTCTGTCTCTCTCTCTGCCTCCCCTCCCCCTCCCCCCCAGACCCCCGGATCTCACTGCCACTTGGCTTCGGCCTCTCTCCCAGCATCACTCCTTGTTTCCCATGTCCGTCTCTTCATGGCTGGCTCCCCTGCTCTCCCCTGGGCAGTCTGTGGATGACTCTGTGAGGGCCCAAATGCCAGTTTGGACCTTCGAGGCAGGAACAAGTGACCGGCGAGGTGCCCTGAGGCCCTGGTGCCTGCCCTCTGGGCTCTGAGAGGGGCGCCTCTTCCCTCCTCCAGCCACTCCCTGGTCTGGTCCTGACTGCAGGCTGGCAGGACCCTCGGGGAAAGGCTCACCCGCTGCCCTGCTGCTGATAAAAGCAGCCACCCATTGGCCGCCCCACCTGGAGGTGCTTCTGAGGCTCTGGGATGCGGGGCGGGACCCCGGCTGGAGGCCCCTCAGCACCGGACCAGCATCTTCCCACTAATGCTGAGAGCTCGTCCGGGAAAGCCCATCATTGCCCTCTGGACTTCCTCCACTCCAACTCAGTCAACCAACGTCCTTCTGTCTAAGGACTGACACCTGGGACTAGCTCCAGGGCAGAAGAGCGCTGAGGGCTAAGCAATGGGCATTAAGTGACTTGCCCAGGGTCACACAGCTAGGGCGTGTCTGAGGTCACATTTGAACCCAGGACCTGCCACCCCTAGGCCTGGCTCTCTATCCACTGAGCCGCCTAGCCCCAGGCCCACCCCATCCCCACACACGGGTTCTAAATGATACCTGCAAAGTTAGCAGAGGATCCAGGTTGGCCAAAAGGGAAAATGACTCATTTTGGAGGAACTGTAGGAAAACGAGCCCCGGCTCGGGAATGGGGGGACTGGGCCAAGCCCTTTGTCTAGAATGGAGCGGAACCACGCGTGCCCCCAAAGGCACTGACCGACACATTCCCTTTGGCCTGGCTCTGCCCACTGCTTCGCCACGTAAGGAGAAAAAGACCCGGATGGACACGTCTTGGCAATGGCTTTTTGGGCGAGAGGCAGAAAGTAGTCCGTGGCAGGGGCCCATCCACAGCGGGCACGAAAGGCCATCCAAACTGGCATCTGTGAAGGAAGGGCATACTATGGGGCCCCAGAGAACCCTGGGAGGCAGGGACCGAGGGCAGGAGAACAAGTGGCCGCGTCTCGATCGTGAGCCAGCCAGGAAAGACTCGAGATTCTGATCCATGCGGTGGCCGGCCAGGATTCTGGAGGCCCACCTCGGCCTCCTCTGGCCAGGGCTGCCGGGCACAGGGGGGCAGAGTGCTGGCGAGAGGGAGAATTGGTGTGGCCTTGTCCCCCGAGTCTGGAGGAGAGGATGAGAAGTCACCATCTATTCACTGAAAGACCATTTAGAAAGGTTATCTGCAGCCTCACACACTTCCCAGCTGGGTGACCCTGGGCAAGTCACTTCACCCCCTTGCCTGGCCCTTACGGCTCTTCTGCCCTCCTCAGGGTGGGGAGGCTCTTAGCTCGGAACCCCAGGGCCTGGGGTGCCTGCAGCGGGCATCTGAGTGCTTCTAGAAGGCAGAGGGCTGCCCCCAGGCTAGGCCTGTCCTTCAGGGCTGATGACCGAATAGGGAGAAGGGCTGCAGGATGATCCCTGGAGGGTCCCAGCCACCCCTGTCCCTGGGCTTCCTCCTCTTGGCACCGCCCTTCCATGGGCCCCTCCCCACATCACCTGGGCAGACTTGGACTCCTGGGA
Organism: Gracilinanus agilis; assembly: GCF_016433145.1. Classification (NCBI taxonomy): domain Eukaryota; kingdom Metazoa; phylum Chordata; class Mammalia; order Didelphimorphia; family Didelphidae; genus Gracilinanus; species Gracilinanus agilis. The sequence continues at coordinate 297,000,443 of NC_058135.1, read as the reverse complement.
AGAGGGGGTGCCCCTGCCCGGACGCCCTGCCTGGAGGCTGCGGCTCTTTGCTGGACAGGAAGCTTCTCCTAGGCAGAGAAGGCTCTTCTGGGCTTTGGCAGTCTAGCACCTGGCATCCAGTTGGCGCCTAATGATTGCTTGTCGATGGGCCGAGTGAGAGAGCCCCAGGGGAAGGTGAGGAGGGGGAGGCTCCTAAGAGAAGGCAGCCAGAGTCCAGCCGAATGGGGGGGGGGGCTGGCACGGCGTCAGCAGGTGAAGGAAGAGGGCGGCTACGGGAGGTCCAGGTGGGCCGGGACACAGCAGCACCGGATGGAAATCTCCAGGAATAGGCCTGCCGAGGCAGCCCAGGAAAGGGGCTAAGAAGCCCGCAGGCTGGAGGGGGGCTCCGAGGAGCCCCTTGTTAACTTAGAAAAAACGCGGGACTATTAAATAGTCCTAAAACCCCTCTTTAATCAAGGGAAAGGGGGAGGAGGGCTACCTGGCCTCTTCTGCAGAGCTGCGCCTTGGGCAGAGTCTAAAGGAACAGGGCTTCGCTCGGCTCCGGATCCCCCTGGGAGTGCCACCGCGCTAGATG
>NC_058135.1:296980815-296999369 GCF_016433145.1 Gracilinanus agilis | reverse complement strand
CAAATATCTTATTTCTCACCTGGTTCTACTTTTTTGTGTCTTTTCTGGCATTTCTCTACCATACCCTTCATATGCACACATTCTCTCCCCCTCTTTAACCCTTTTCCATCCCTCTTTTGTGTATTGTTTTCTATGTGAGATTTTTAGAGCCTTGAAAATAAGAGAATCAAATACCTAGAATCTACCATTGCAATCATCCCCAAAGAAAACAAAAGAGAAAACAATAGATTCAGAATGGAAATCCACAGAAGTGGACAACTTAGAAGAAAAGGAAAAACCAGTTAAAAATAAAAAAGTACTACAAGACTTCAGGAGAAAGACCTTCTAATACAATGGAAAGGATATTGGAATGAGACCACTCTATTCCAAATCCAATGGAAATGTAAGAATGTGTTCCAAAAAGCACTGGAACTGAAGACGCAGTACAAGTTCATCTATCCTATGAGAAGACTAAATTGATCTCATATCATTTCTTTATTGATCTTATTTACAATTAATTGCTTTTGCTGCATAATTACCTGGGTCATGGTTCTCTGTCTCTTGACTTGATTCGGTATTCATTTGATCAGTAATAGGTTAAGTATAAAATCCAGTTCTTGTACATTTAATCACTGATCTATTTTTGTTTCAAGATATTAGCTGACCTTCAAAGATTCAGGTAAGCCATAAGGAGTCAGGTGGAGTATTCTTTCACCATCAAACAATTCCTCAAAGATGTTTATTTAGCTGTCCAAAATCAGAGCTTTCACTTTGCATTTGAACTCAAAGGCTGCCTGGCTCCTTTTTACTAAACTTCCAATCAATCACAGTATTTCTATATCCTAACTCTGAAACCAGTTGAGTTGCCCTCAGTTCTTTATCATCTACTCTGTTCTTTGTTCAGGTCATTCACCCATTCTGAATTTATTTCGGTGTAGGGTGTGAGATGTTTTATCTAAACCTAATCTCTCCCATATTGTTTTCCAAATTTCCCAGCAGTTTTTGTCAAATATGTCAAATATGGGATTCATGTCCCAAAAGTTGGGCTCTTTAGGTTTATCATACACTGTCTTGCTGATGTCATTAACCCCAAGTCTATTCCACTGATCCTTCCTTCTATCTCTTAGCCAGTACCATATTGTTTTGATGACTGCTGCTTTATAGTAGAGTTTAATATCTGGTACTGCTAGGCCCCCTTCCTTCACACTGTTTTTTCATTATTTACCTTGATATTCTTGATCTTTTGTTATTCCAAATGAAATTTGTTATAGTTTTTCCTAATTCAGTAAAGAAGTTTTTTAGTAATTTGATAGGTATGGCGCTAAATAGGTAAATTAATTTGGGTAGAATGGTCATTTTTATTATGTTAGCTCATCCTACCCATGAACAATTAATTGCTTTACAATTGTTGAGATCCAGTTTTATTTGTTTGGAAAGTGTTTTGTAGATGTCTTCGTATAATTGCTGTGTTTGTTTTGGTAGATAGATTCCTAAGTATTTTATACTGTCTAGGGTGATTTTAAATAGTGTTTCTCTTTCTACCTCTTGCTGCTCTAATGTACTGGAAATATATAGAAATGCTGATGATTTATGTGCATTTATTTTGTATCCTGCCACTTTGCTAAAGTTGTTGATTATTTCTACAAGCTTCTTAGTTGATTCTCTAGGATTTTTTAAGTAGACCATCATATCATCTGCAAAGAGTGATAGATTAGTCTCCTCATTGCCTATTTTGATACCTTCAATTTCTTTTTCTTCTCTAATTGCTACTGCTAGTATTTCTAGTACTGTGTTGAATAATAGAGGTGATAATGGGCATCCTTGTTTCACTCCTGATCTTATTGGGAAGGCTTCTAATTTATCCCCATTGCATATAATGCTTGTTGATGGTTTTAAGTATATACTGTTTATTATTTTTAGGAAGGGTCCTTCTATTCCTATACTTTCTAATGTTTTCAATAGGAATGGATGCTGTATTTTGTCAAAGGCTTTTTCAGCATCTATTGAGATAATCATGTGATTTTTGTTTGTTAGACTGCTGATATGGTCAATTATGTGGATGGTTTTCCTAATGTTGAACCAACCTTGCATTCCTGGTATGAATCCCACCTGATCATGGTGCAAGATCTTCTTAATTACTTGCTGGAGTCTCTTTGCTAGTATTCTATTTAAGATTTTTGCATCTATGTTCATTAGGGAGATTGGTCTATAGTTTTCTTTCTCTGTTTTTGGTCTACCTGGCTTTGGGATCAGTACCATATTTGTGTCATAAAAGGAATTTGGTAGGACTCCTTCTTTGCTTATCATATCAAATAACTTGTATAGTATGGGATTAGTTGCTCTTTGAATGTCTGATAGAATTCACTTGTGAATCCATCAGGTCCTGGTGATTTTTTCTTAGAGAGTTCTTTGATGGCTTGTTCAATTTCTTTTTCTGATATGGGATTATTTAGGTATTCTATTTCTTCTGCTGTTAATCTAGGCAATTGATATTTTTGTAAATATTCATCCACATCTCCTAAATTGTTATATTTGTTGCCATATAATTGGGCAAAATAGTTCTTAATGATTGCCTTAATTTCCCCTTCCTTAGAGGTGAGGTCTCCCTTTTCATCTTTAATACTATCAATTTGGTTTTCTTCTTTCCTTTTTCTTATTAGATTGACCAGTACTTTGTCTATTTTATCTGTTTTTTCAAAATACCAGCTTCTGGTTTTATTTATTAATTCAATAGTTCTTTTACTTTCAATTTTATTAATTTCTCCCTTAATTTTTAGTATTTCTAGCTTAGTTTTCATCTGGGGGTTTTTAATTTGCTCGCTTTCTAATTTTTTGAGTTGCATAGCCAATTCATTAATCTCTGGCCTCCTTAATTTGTTAATATATGCACTCAAGGATAGAAATTTCCTCCTGAGTACTGCCTTGGCTGCATCCCACAGAGTTTGGTGGGATGTCTCATCATTGTCATTCTCTTCAATGAAATTGTTGATTGTTTCTATGATTTCTTCTTTGACATATTGGTTTTGGAGAATCATATTGTTTAATTTCCAATTGGTTTTTGATTTGCCTGTCCAGGTGCCCTTACTAATTATTATTTTTATTGCATTATGATCTGAGAGGGTTACATTTATTATATCTGCTCTTTTGCATTTGTTTGCAATGATTCTATGCCCTATTACATGGTCAATCTTTGTGAATGTACCATGTGCAGCTGAAAAGAAGGTGTATTCCTTTTTGTCCCTATTTATTTTTCTCCACATATTGATTAAATCTAATTTTTCTAGGACTTCATTCATCTCTCTTACCTCTTTCTTATTTATTTTTTGGTTTGATTTATCTAGATCTGAAAGAGGAATATTTAGATCTCCCACTATTATGGTTTTACTATCTATTTCCTTCTTGAGCTCTGCCAGTTTCTCCTTTATGAATTTGGATGCTATACCACTTGGTGCATATATATTGAGCAGTGTTATTTCCTCATTGTTTATACTGCCTTTAATCAGGATGTAATGACCTTCCCTGTCTTTTTTAATCATATCTATTTTTACTTTGGCTTTGGCAGAGATCATAATAGCCACTCCTGCCTTCTTTTCTCATTTGACGCCGAAAAGATTTTGCTCAAGCCCTGAACCTTAAATGTGTGTGTGTCTACCCGCCTCATATGTGTTTCTTGTAGACAACATATGATAGGATTTTGGTTTCTGATCCACTCTGCTATTTGCTTCCGTTTTATGAGTGAGTTCATCCCATTCACATTCAGAGTTACAATTATCAGTTGTGCATTCACTGACATTTTTATATCCTCCCCTAGACCCACCCCTTCTTCTTACACTATTTTCTTTTAAACCAGTGGTTTGCTTTGCGCCAGTATCCCTTATCCCCTCCCTTGAGTGACTTCCTTTTCTGCCCCCTCCCTTGTTATTCCCCTCTTTTTGTTATTTAAAGGCCTAATGAATTCCCTCCCCCTTCTTTTCCCCTCCCTTTTTTGACCTCCCCACTCCCCTGCTCCCTTTGGTTTATCCCTTCTGACTTTCTCAGTAGGGTTAGAGTTTTTTATCCGAATGGATAATAAAGCTACTCTTCCCTCTCGGGGTTGATTACACTGAGAGTAAGATTTGATTATTACCTCTTAATGCTCTCTTCCTCTCCTTCTTATAATAGTATTTGTCCCCTCCCCTTCCCATGCCCTCTTTGTGTGTAATTGAATATCCTATTTTTCTTATTTATTCAGATTTTTCTTGGTGCCCCCTACTATTTCCCCCCTCTTACCCACCCCCCATGTCATCTTAGACCATTCAGTATCCTGTCCTCTCCCTATGAATTATTCTTCTGGTTGTTATAATAGTGATTATTATAATAGTGAGTAGAGTTCACGACAGAGAATTATACATAGCATTTCTCCACATAGTAATACAGATAATTAGATCTTATTTAAGCCCTTAAAGAGTCAAGTTTAAAAAATTATTTTTCTTTCTTTCCCCTCTGTTTCTTATTTACCTTTTCATGTTTCTCTTGATTTTTGTGGTTGGGTATCAAACTTTCCATTTAGTCTTGGTCTCTTTTGTGCAAAAACTAGGAAATCTTCAATTTTGTTGAATGCCCATACTTTCCCCTGGTAGTATATAGTCAGTTTTGATGGGTAGTTGATCCGTGGCTGAAGGCCCAGCTCTCTTGCCTTTCTGAATATCATATTCCAAGCCTTGCAGTCTTTTAGCGTGGTGGCTGCCAGATTCTGTGTGATCCTGATTGGTGCTCCTTGATATTTGAATTGTCTCTTTCTGGCTTCTTGCAAGATTTTTTCTTTTACTTGGAAGCTCTTGAATTTCACTATTATATTCCTGGGTGTTTTCTTATCTGGAATGAGTGTAGAGGGTGATCTATGGATCCTTTCAATGTCTATATTGCCCTCTTGTTGTAGAACTTCAGGGCAATTTTGCTGAATAATTTCTTTTAGTATGGAGTCCAAATTTCTTTTAATTTCTCCCTTTTCAGGGAGACCAATGATTCTCAAATTGTCTCTTCTATACTGGTTTTCTTGGTGTGTCACTTTCTCATTGAGATATTTCATGTTTCCTTCTATTTTATCAGTCTTTTGACTTTATTTGTTCTTGTTGTCTTGAGAGATCATTAGCTTCTAATTGTTCAATTCTAGCCTTTAAGGACTGGTTTTCGGCTATAATCTCCACTCAAGGGGTGGAGTTGGTGGCATTGATAAAAGCATTGCACATTGGAAAAGATAAAAAGGTGAACATCTTTACAGATTCCAAGTATGGATCATCATACAATTACCTTAAGAAAGTGGCAGTAGTCCACTTCAAATCACACTTGTTGGGGAAAGACCCTGTATCAGTAAGAAACCACAAGACTGATATCACCAAAAATACCTTGAGAATGGGTCCAGTCCTTGTATTGAACTTTCCTATCTTAGAAGATGAAAATCTACACAATGCCTACGAGGACAGTGAAATCCAGTCATGGAAAAAAAACTATGGAGCCAAAGAAATAGAAGGAATATGGTTTTCAGAGTCAGGCAACTCCATCTTGCCTAGAAAGCTATTTTACCAAGTATGCAATAGTACACATAGCAAAGGACACTAAATGTGAGGGAGTGAAAGGAGGGAAGTAGAAGGAAGGATGGATGGGAGAAAGGAGAGAGGAAGGGAAAGGAAGGTAGGGGTCCCCAGCCCCTAGCAGGGGAAATTGACTAGAGCCCTTCTGGACTCAAATAAAAGATCAGAGAGCAACTTAAGAGTTTAGAATAGCTAGGCTTTATTTAAATTAGAAAAGGGAAAGGTTAGGTAGGGGAAAAGGGTCTCCAAGGTAGAGAGAGTACAGGATCAGAGAGAGTCAGCCAAGCCTCTGGGCTTGAGAGATCAGAAAGCCTGAAAAGGCACCAAAATTTCTCTTTTATACTTGCTCCAAAACCTCCCACAAAGGAAGTGGAAGGTTTCAGGGGAAGTTGTAGCAGGGATCCATCTCCCAGGGCTTATAATGATTTTAAATTGTACACTATGAGAAAGAAGGCTATTCACATTCACAGGAAGAACTATGGAAGTAGAAACACAGAAGAAAAGCAACTGCTTGAACACATGGGTTGATGTGGATATGATTTAGGATTTAGACTCTTAAAACAACTACTCCAGTGCAACTATTAGTAATATGGAAAAAAGTCTTGATCAATGACATATATAAAACCCAGTGGAAATAACATCAGCTACCTGGGAGTAGGGGGATAGGGGGGAGTGAAGGGGAGGAAAGAAAGAACATGAATCATGTAACCATGGAAAATTTTTCTAAAAAAGAATAAAAAAGAAAGAAACCTTCCTTAAGCCTGTGAGCCCTGGGCTCAGCCCAAAATCTGACAGACACTTGAAAACTAATCTGTACTTAAGGTTAAGGGCAATCCTTACTTTACTTTATCCTAATCCCTTCCCTTTAACACTTGTTATTATACCGACTTTAGTTAAATAAATGCAGTCAGATAATCTTTGTTAAGGGTCAAGGGAGCTGGAAGGGAGAAGCCATTGGCTCCCTGAGCACTCAGTTAGGGTTGCCTCAGTAACACCATCCCAGGGTTGTCCTTATCTTACATTGCTCAAATTTATAAGGAACTAAATCAATTGGTGAAAAAAGGAAACCATTTCCCAAATGGTAAATGGACAACAGACATGAATAGGCAATTTTTAGAAAAAGAAATCAAAACTTTCAATAAGGACATGAAAAAGTGTTCTAAATCTCTTATAATTAGAGAAATGCAAATCAAAACAAATGAGGTACCATCTCACACCTAGCAGATTGGGTCACATGACAGCAAAGGAAAGTAATAAATGTTGGAGGGAATTTGGAAAAATTGGAACATTAATGCATTCCTGGTGTAATTGTGAATTGATACAATCATTCTGTAGACAATTTGGAACTATATCCAAAGGGCTTGAAAAGACTGTCTGCCTTTTGATCCAGTCATACCACTGCTGGGTATATACCTCAAAGAAATAGTAAGGAAAGAGACTTGGACAAAAAGATTTATAGTTGCTCTCTTAGTGGTGGCAAAAAATTGGAAAAAGAGGGGATGCCCTTCGATTGGGGAATGGCTGAACAAATTGTGGTATCTGTTGGTGATGGAATACTATTGTCCTGAAAGGAATAATGAACTGGAGGAATTCCATGTGAACTGGAACAACCTCCAGGAAATGATGCAGAGTGAAAAGACCAGAACCACAGAGATGGATACATTGTGGTACAATCAAATGTAATGGACTTCTCTACTACTAGCAATGCAGTGATCCAAGACATTTCTGAGGGACTAATGAGAAAGAACGCTCTCCACATCCAGAGAAAGAACCGTGGAAGTAGAAATACAAAAGAAAACAACTGCTTGATTACCTAGGTTGAATGGGATATGGTTAAGGATGTAGACTCTAACAGATCACCCTAATGTAAATATTAATAATATGGAAATGTCTTGATCAATGAAACATGTAAAACTCGGGGGAATTACTCGTTGGTTACAGGAGGGGTGGGGTGGGAAGAAGACTAGGAAAGAACACGAATCATGAAACCATGGAAAAACATTGTAAATTAATAAATAAGAAACTTCAAAAAAAAATTCCTAGCCTTTGACCCAGCCATACCACTGCTAGGTTTCTACCCCAAAAATATTATAAGGAAAAAACTTATACAAAATAAGAGGGTGCCCATAAATTGGGTAATGGCTGAATAAATTGTCAAATCTGATGGTGATGGAATACTATTGTGATGAAAGGAATAATGAACTGGAGGAATTCCACGTGAAGTAGAAAGACCCCCAAGAATTGATGCAAAAAGGAGAAGAACCAGGAGAATGTTGTACACAGACACTGATATATTATGGCACAATCAAATGTAATGGACTTCTCTACCCGCAGTGATGCAATGATCCAGGACAATTCAGAGGAACTCAGAAGAAAGAATGCTATCAACATCCAGAGAAAGAACTGTGGGAGCAGAAATGCAAAAAAAAAAAAAAAAAAAGTCAACAAAGATATAATAAAATCTTCACACTTCAAAAGCCAAACATCCTGATCTCAAAAACAGGAGGAACAATGACAATGTAAACTTCATAGACCACCCAGAAGAACACAACTGGCAAAAAAAAAATGAACACAGTAATAACAATAACAATCAAAGAGTATTGGTCAGAACTTCAGGATCATAGAAAATGAAATTCCAATGGAAAGAATTTACAGACTGCCTTCAGAAAGAAACCAACCCAAGGTTGCCAATTCCAAGATTGGAAGTGGTTACACCCAGAACAGTTCAAGTGTGAAACAAAAAGTGCTACAAGCCCTGAGAAGAAAGACCTTCAAAAAGAATGAAAGGATACTGGAATAATACCAGACTATTCCAAATCCATGAAATGAAAGAATATATTCCAGAGAATGTTGGAACTCAGGATGTAGCCCAGAATGACCTGTCCTCTAAGAAAGCTGAGCTGACCTTGAATCATTTACTTATTGATCCTATTTACCATTAACTGCTTTGGTCTGGTAATTGCCCAAGTCATGGATCTTTGTCTCCTGACTTGTTTCAATATTCTGTGGACCTGTAATAGGTGAATTGCAAAATCCAGCTCTTGGGCAATTTATCATCATTCTAGTCTCATTTCAAGGTATTAGGGTGACTGTGGAAGATTCTGGCAAGTCCCAGGAACTCAGGTTTAGTATTTTAACATCACGGACCCATCTCTCAAAGATGCCTGCTTGGCTGAGCAAATTCAGCGCCTTGACCTTGCACTCAAAAAAGAATCACTTCTTAGCCTGAGGAGAGAAGGAGGGGTGGGTCATCGCTGGCCCCTTATTATTGATTATTCCAATCACTCATAGTGTCCCTGATTATCTCAGCCCCAAAATCAATCATGTTGCCCTCAGTCCTCTGATATTGCTTATCTTGTCTGTTCCTGTTCTGTGCATTAATAGAGGCAAACCCCTGACCCCTTTTATTGAAAAGCAGCATTCCCCTACTTGTCTTCCTTGGAGAACTACCTCCATTTACTCTTTGGTTAAATTTCACTCCCAACACCTGCAAATGTGAGCTTCATAATATTGGTCAGAACAGTAATGTCCACTAATAACAGAGGAATCTGAAATGTTTTTAGAAAGAAAACCCAAAGGGAAGAGATAATTTCTTCCTTGAACACCCTGAGCAGCAGAAAAGCAGGACAAGTAAATAATGGAAGACAGCAGTGGCAATAGAGGAACATCAGAGAGAGCAGAAAGAGGCTTCCTTTAAAAACTACAGATATAGAAAGGAAGGAATCAGGAAAGCCCTTAGGGATAGAGGTGAAGACAAAGAGAGAGGGGATCATGACAAGAATCTTGTGGCATCCCATCTACTCTAGGAAAATGCTTCTTGAGTTGGACTACAGGACCACAGGGGAGAAGAGGAGGTGCAAACAGAGAAGAAGGGGACATACTCAAGGCATCTCAAGGACCAGACATATTCATTTCTTTCCCTCTCCATTCTGCGCCTGTTCTGTCCCAGGCTCTGTGCTAAGATCTGGAGATTCCCCAAAAGGCAGAAAATAACCCTTGTCCTCAAGGAGCTTACAGTGCAGTGGTGGAAGGAGACAATATACGTAAACATATGGACACAAAGCAAGCTCTTTCTAGGAGAAATAGGGAAGAATGAAGGCACTCTAATAAAAGGGACTAGGAAAGATTTCCTGAAGAAAGTTTTGACTTGGAATGTACAGGAAGTTCAAAGGAGTCAGTTTTTTCTGTGGAGGAAAAATATTCCAGGCATGAGGTAAAGCCATCAAAAATACCCAGAGCTAGAGACAGCCAGGTCCCAAACTGGATAGAGTGTGAGGTCTGCATTCAGGAGGATCTGGGTTCAAATGTGACTTCAGACACTTCCTACCTATGTGACTTTGGGTAACCCACTTAACCCCAATTGCAGACCTCTAACTCATCTTCTGCCTGGCAACAGATGCTTAGTATGAGTTCTAAGATGGAAGGTAATGGATATTTTTAAAAAGTCTGCACTGAAGGAATACAGGAGACCACACTGTCCATGGATCCAAGAATACAGATTTGGGATTAACATGTAAGAAGACTGGAAAGAAGGACTTTGAAGAGCAAACAGAATGTTTTCTATATGATCCTGGAGGGAATAGGGAGCCCCTGGGGTTTATGGGGTAGAGGAGTGACATGATCAGAACTGTGCTGTAGGAAAATCACTATAGTGGCTGAATGGAGGGGGCCTTGGAGTGGGGAGAGCCTCCTGGGAGACAGACCCAGCAGCAGGTTGTCTTTATAGTCCAAGAGGGAGGTGATGTGGGCCTCCACCAGGATGATGGCAGGGACACAGAACAGGTGGGAACGTATTTGAGGGATGTTGCAAAGGTGAAACTGATGGGTCTTGGCACCATATTAAATCTGTTGGGTAAAGGCCAGTCAAGGAGGAGTCAAGGGTGGCTCCTAGGTTTTGAGCCCGAGGGACAAGGAGGAGACAGTTATAGAGAAGGTGGGGGTTCTGTCTAGGTGAGAGAAAACAATGTCTACTTTGGACACATTGAGTTCAAGATATCTACTGGTCATCTAGTGGGAATCCCCAGTAAGAAAATTAGAGTTGCAAGACTGGAGGACAGCATAGAAATTGGGGCAGAAACTGTAGATCTGAGACTCATCAGCAAAGAGATGTTGACTGCATCACTAAAGGTTGCTGAAATCACCAAGTAAAGGAGTCTAGAGGGTGAAGAGTAGAGGGCCAAAGACAGGACTGGAGGAACTCCCTCACCCTAACCCTAACTCTACCATTATAAGAGAAAGAGGCAGCAAAGGCAGAGAATCAGAGGTCAGAGAGGTAGAAACTAAAGCAGGAGAGAGTCGAGTCCTAAAAACCTAGAGAAAAGAGAATATTGAGGTGGAGAAAGTGGGACAAAAGGATCAAAGGCTGCAGACAGGATTGATAGAATGAGGACTGAGTAGGTGGTCTCTATCATCTCAGAAAGAGAAGAGCATACAGAGGAGGAGGTATGAAGGAGAGGGGGAAAGCCTGAAAAGATAAAGGAAGGAGTTCTAACCTTAAAGGGGAAGTGGGTTCGATTCATGAATGTTTTTATAGGTAAAGGGAGATGAAAACTCACACTGTGGTCAGAGATTTAGTGCTTGAATTCTACCTATCTTGCGGGGAGGCTGCAACCTGGGGTAAGGGATAAGGGAGGTTCAGACCTAAGGCCAGAAAAGGGTCTGGTCCTTATTGATTTGACAGGTGGCATACAGTCCTTTAATTAATTGATGGGTTCAGATTAGATTATCAGAGCTTTGGTTCCTCAGTCATTTAATCTTTCACTTGTTACAGGTTATCCTCTTTATTTTCTTCTACATTTACTTAGGGCCAGACCTTCAAATCAGGGGGAAAGAGACATATACCTAAAAACAGACTTATTAAGTAAGACCAACGAATAAAAACAAAACACTACAATATTGGTTCATCTGCTTTCTAATGAGAGCAAAGATTAGGGACTTTCCAAGTTGGGAGGGGGAAGAGGAACAGATGAAGATCCCTAAAAAGGGGTCCCATTCCTTCCCCAATATCAGTAAACAATCAAAGTAACATGGAAATAATAACCAATTGATCAATACACATCCAGTTTGTAGATGAGACACAGTGAATGCCTGAGACGTACAATTAGGAGAAAACTCCTTCTGTCAGGCTCAGAATCTGACTGTGTTTCTGGTCAACCTAAGCTCAGGCCTAAGGTGAGGGCCTCTAAACAGCAGATAAAGAGGGTCAGATTTCTCAGCCAGGCAGGACTAGGTCCAAATAATGTAATTTGGCTTTCTTCCAATTCTCCTCATTGAATAAACTTTCCCCCGAAACAAGATTTGGATTAGACACACAGCTGAACATAAGAGAACCAAAACAGCTCCCCAATGAGTCACAAGATAGAGTGTTTCCACAATTCACCCTTTGCTGCCCTAAACCCCTCCCTTCCTTCCCAAGAGGGAATCAGTTCAGTAGATGGCACAAGGTTGGGTTGCCCCAGCCTCTTCACACACCCTACAGGAAATGCTGAGATCATGCTTTATGGGAATACTGAGAACAGAGATTGTCTGGAAATGGCACTCATGTCAGGCTTAGTATCTCTCCTCAGAGAGGGGGAGCTCCACACTCTAGTCCACCTAAGTTTCTCCACTCAAACCTCACAGAAGTGGCTTCAGATTGAACAGAATTCTTAGGGTATCAAATTCAAAAAAATAAAATCCAGGAGAAGACATGTAATTTCCCTACTCGTGACATCAAAAAGGTGATATCTGAGGGGACTAAATCAAATCCTAACAAAATTCATTTGGAAAAAACAAAAGACCAACCATATCAAGGAAATTGATGAAAAGAAGCCAGGATAATTGGGGAACAGCACTCCCAGAGCTCAGATCAGATCACAAATCAGCAGTCATCCTAAACCTTGGGTAATGGTAATATAGTAGGGAGATAAAGCAAAGGGACAGAGTCAGCCATAACTCAGTGTCTGAGAAAGTGGCAAACAAGCTATTTTGGGGGAAATTCCTTATTTTCTGAAAACTGCTAAGAAAACTGTACTGCAGTCTGGAAGGAAATGAAACTCAGATTATGATCCTACACCATATCTACTACACATTCTATAAGGATATGTGTGACCTTAACATTAAAGGCTATACTATAAGAAATTTGAACAGAAACAGCTCGCATACATCTCACAGCTATAGGGAGATGTAATTAGAATATTTTATTTTCTCCCTAATTTCATTTAAAAAATTTCTCACATTCATTTTTTTAATTGATTTCCAAATTTTCTCTCTCCTCCCTCCCCAAAAGATCAAGAAATCTGATCTAGACTTTACCTGAGTGATCAGGTAAAATATTTTCCCAAATTAGCCATTTTGTGGAAGAAATCTAACGCCGCTTCCCCCGCAAAAAAAAAGAAGAAAAAAAGGTAAACATGTTTTGTTTTGAATTCAGAGTTGATCAGATAATTCTCCGTGTAATCTTTATTTATAATCTTAATTTATAATCTCCTGGGTTAGGAGGGAGTGTCTCGCTCTTGGCCAGCAGACTGAGGAAGAGGTGATAATGACTGGAGCGGAGATTATGAATTCTTACAAGCGCGTGGTCTAATGACTTTATCTATCAGCATGGCTTTAATTAAAATACTAATATATATATTTATAGCAGCCTTTATCATTTTTATATTTATAATTTGGCAACCACGAAGGGAGTAATTCGAACTTTCAATTTTCTAGATAGCCTAAGAAGAAGCCATGCGGCTCTGGGACCCAGAGTCTCAGAAACAATCTTTTTCCTTGCCCAGTCCTCTCCCAGTTTTCCCCAGCCTAGAGGCTGTTTTACGGGGAAGAGAGACAATGGTTTTAATTGCTGCTGGGCTGCGAATTATTTTGCTCAATGCCCCGGGGCTGGTGGCCCTTGCTGGCACTGATGGACTGCCGGTGCCCAGCCAGTTTCGTCTCGCAGCCGATCTCCTGACTCCTGACTTGATCTCCATTCCTGCGCGCTGACTTGATCTCCATTCCTGCCGCGCCGAAAGCCTGCAAGCCTCCCAGTGCCTGTGATCTCCGATCCTGACTCGCTGGTGCTGCTGGAGTTCAGAACCCCGAGCCCCAACAGCTCACCCAGTCCTGACTTGCCGAGATCTCGGCCTCCAGAGACTGCTTCAGCTCTGCCGCTAAAGATTTTGGTAGTATATTCCCCTTTCTCCCTATTTCTAGCCTTCCACATGTTTCTCTAAAGACCTAATTTAGCCACCCACACAAGCTCTACATGTGGGATTTTCTACAAAACTTTTTCTCTAGCCCCAACGACCTGACCCCGCGTGGACCTAGCGTTTACCTTTAATGGGGCCGAATGGCCTATTCAGACTTGCTTGTGATTAAAAACTGAACTCAGGGGAAGAAATTTCACCCCATACCTGCTCAGAACTTTGAGCAAAGACTGATTATAAAAAAAGAAAAAACCTTTCAGAACTGAATGACTTTTAAAGAGACTGTATCTTACTGTATTTTGCTAATTAGTTTTGTAAATTAATCTTGCTTATTTCGTTGATTTTCCTGTTGCACTGAATCATTTTACGCTAATGAAGTTTCTGCTTATGATGTTATTATATTTCCTAATTTACTTAAAGCTTACTGTATCAGAAGCAATGCGGTTATATGTACCACCTATGAACATCTTATAGAGCACATGTCTTTAAAAATTTATTCTGTCTTGGTAATTGCAAAGAACCTTGAAAGTTTCCTTGCTTTGAATATTACCTTGTAATTTTACAAGAGATCTTTTAACTTTTACTTTAAATCCTTAAGAATTGTTGTCTTAAAGGATAAAGCTTTTATATATTTTATTATAAGAAAAATTGTTGCCTTAAATGGGTAGAAGCATTCCTACCCAGGATTTTTAAAACAGGAAGCCAAGGAGCTCCTGTATATTCTTATCTGAGGATGATTATACCAGAAGGTTTTTTTTTTTTAATATCACATTTTGCTATGGAAGCAATAACAGGGTTTGTTGAGAAACTCTTAGCCAAGATTTAAAGTTTTAACAAGTAAATGAATTTAAACATCATTGTTTTAAAATGTGCTATTGGAAATAATGGTACTCTATTTGAATGTGCATTGTGAATCTGCTATTTTGTAAAACCCACTTTCTCTCACAGAAAACCTCATTTTGGGGTAACATAACCCTTCTAGTTCTAAGCTATATATATATTTATTTATTTATATATTTGATTTTTAAAACATGTTTTTATAGAGCAATTGATTTCCCTTTTTCTCATCTTGTACTGGAAGTACATATATAATCATTATCCTTTTTCTGATTCTACAGCAAATACCTGAGCCTATAGGACTGTGATTTAAATGCCTCTCTGATTCCAAAAGGGAATATGAAAAGCCGTTAATAGTGCTAAAGAAAGCACTTGGTCAGAGACTTGACTGACTAAGATCTGCATAAATTGCAGCAGTTCCATGCCAATACTTTAGGGCTTGGAAATTGGGGTTTGAGTCCTGGAGTCCCAGTCTTTTCTAAAACTTTAGAGGACGTGGGTCCCCTCGACTTAGATTCCTAGAAAGCACCTAAGATTGGTTTTTTATTTGGCTCAGTTCCCTGATAAGCTGATAAGTCAGATCAGAGAGAGACATTTTCCTTAAGTCCTGGCCCTGAATGGGAAATTGCAATTTGCTGAATTCACTTTAATTAGGCCTTCATTGAAAGGTCTAAGTTTATTTTCCCCAGATTTTTTGCACATTTTACATTTCATTCACAAGTTAATTTTTTTCTTCTTTTTTCTTGAATTTTATTCTTTGTATTTTGCCATCCTTAGCTGACCTGAGGTACCTTTTTTAGAAAAAAGGTGTGTTTAAGATTTACCTCACGGGGATATCTGTTAAGTTTTTTAAAAATTCGATAATGTAAAAATATATGTATATTTAACTCTTTTAGGAGTAATTTCATGGGGAATTGTATAAATCTTAGAAGAAAATGTATGTTTTGTAATCTATAATGTAAAGTTTAAATTCTTTTGAGAATAATTTCAGGAAAAGGATCCTACCATCTCCCCAGAATCCAGACAATGAACTTGTTTTGGTGAAGACACCATGAAGATGTCTGAAAAGCCTTCACTGTACCATGAAGACCAAATTTTGAACATTGGGGTGCAGTTGATTGAACTATGGGGAGTTGAAATTGAGTTGTATGCATTGTTTTAATTGTACACTGTTATACCAATAGGGGACTGCCCCCAAATTGGTTTTTTCTCAATGCGGCTAATTTTAACCATTTGTTCATCTATTTCTTTTATCCTCCAAATTCCTAAATTTTAGAAGTTGTCTATTTTTACAGGTCCAGCGAAGAAAAAGGACTAACCTTTTTTTTGCCGGACCTCACGGGGAATTGTAAAAGTGAAATTTGGGAAATGTATCAAACTACGTTTCCCGTGGTCCAACTGGTTTCCGTTTCCAGTTTTTTGGGCGTGGGGAGGCCTACGTCTTGACGCAGGGAAGAGTCTGTAATCTCCTGGGTTAGGAGGGAGTGTCTCGCTCTTGGTCAGCAGACTGAGGAAGAAGTAATAATGACTGGAGCGGCGATTTTGAATTCTTACAAGCGCGTGGTCTAATGACTTTATCTATCAGCATGGCTTTAATTAAAATACTAATATATATATTTATAGCAGCCTTTATCATTTTTTATATTTATATCCGGAAGCAAATGGTTTTTCTCATCACAAGTCCTTTGGGGAAAAAGACTTGTACAAAACTATTTATAGCTGTGCTTTGTGTGGTGGCAAAAAATTTGAAAAAGAGGGGATGCCCTTTGATTGGGAAATGGCTGAACATATTGTGGTATCTGTTGGTGATGGAATACTATTGTGCTGACATGAATGAACTGGAAAGTCCTCCAGGAAGTGATGAAGAGTGAAAGCAGCAGAACCAGGAGAACCTTAAACACAGAGAAAGACGCACTGTGGCACAATCAAATGTAATGGACTTCTCTTTACTAGCAATCCAGGACAATTCTGAGGGACTTATGAGAAAGAACACTCTGAACATCCAGAGAAAGAATTGGGGAAATAGAAACACAGAAGAGAAACAACTACTTAATCACATAGTTTGATGGGGACATAATTGAGGATGTAGAATCAATCACCCCAGTGCAAATATCAAAAATATGGAAATAGGTCTTGATCAATGATACATGTAAAACCAGTTAAACTGCTCGTTGTCTACAGGAGAGGAGGGAAGAGAAAGAAGATGAATCACCTAACCATGGAAAAGTCAATTAAATTAATTAATTAAAAAAAGTTTCCCCAAAAAAATCAAGTCCTTTGGGATTGTCCTAAAACACTGTATTGCTGAAAATAGCTGAGTGGTTCACAGCTACTTACTATACAATGCTGCTGTAATCATATAAAATGTTCTCCTGATTTTGCTCATAATTTGCATCAGTTCATGGAAGTCTTCCCAGGTTTCTATGAAATGATTCTGCCTATTATTTCTCATAGCCCAACAGGGTTACATTATAATCACACACTACAACTTAAGGACTATCCCTCTATTTCCAATTCTTTGCTATCACAAAAAGATCTACTATATAAATATCTTTGTGTAAATAGGTTCTTTCCCTCTCTTGGGGATCTCTCTGGGACACGTGCCTAGATTAAAGGATATGCACAGATTTAAAGCCTTCAGGGCAGAGTTCCAACTGGCTCCCCCAAATAATAGATCAATTCACAACTCCACCAACAGTGCACAAGTGTCCCAGCTTTCACGTATCTCTGAACTGACCATATTCGTTTTTGGGCACAATGGCCAATTCGACAGGCATGAGATGGTATATCAGAGGTCTTTTTCTTTGCAGTTCCAGGATACAAATTCTTGGCCAAACTTGAGATTGAGGCAATGAAAGAAGTTTGATTATTTAAAACGGAAAGATTTCTGTACAGACAACATCCATGCATCCAGGATAAGAAAGAAATTGGGTGAATGAGAATAACTTTGGGATGCAAAAGGTCTGGTATCCAAGAGAATTTGTAAACACAGGACCAACAGCCACTCTCCAATAGACAGTCAAAGGTTCTGAACAAAGTTTTCAAAAGAAATGCTGAGGATTCATGGCCACCTGGAAAATGGTCTAAGTCACTAATCAAGAGAAACAGGAACCAAAAAAGGGCTGAGGCTTCATTTCATACTCTGCAAATTGCAAAAAAAAAAAAAGAAGAAAAGCTGGGAAACCATCAGTATTGCAAGGGGTTGTGGGAAGGCAGGCACACAAACATGGTGATAGTAGTTATAAAATGGTAGAAATTCATCAAAATCTGCTTCCTAATCCAACCTCAGACACTTACATGCTACGTGACTCTGAAAAGTCACATAACCTCAGTTTCCTCAATTGTGAAATAATGAAAATAAGAACATTTATCTCAGAGGGTTATTAAATAGATTGCTGAAAGAAGATTTTTAGGAGAACATAAAGCACTCCAGTCTCTCCCTACATATCCCATTGTTCACCACTGAGCAGGATATCTTTGTGACAAGGCCAGGATGTCTCCCTTGGGACCTCCCAACCCTATTTGCAAAGAACACTCCCAGGCCTTGAGAAACTCGCCCCTTTCTCTTCAGCTTCTCCAACAAGGGAAGGACTAGACCAGTGAGGAATTCTACTGAACAAAGAAGGAATGTTCCCAGCTCACGGCTCTGGTACAAACAGCTCTGCTCAAGAACACCCAGAGCTCCTCTTCTGAGAAAAAGGCTCCATTTCTGTGTAAGGGCCCTTCCTGGGCTCACCCCAAACTCCTGACTCTCTCTGGGTTGGGGAGCTCAGTAGCAGAAGGCCCGTGGTGGGGTCACACGCTGGAATGGATAGAAAAGCTACAGGATAGCCCTCAGGGGTCATTCCCAGCTGCCTGATTCTGGCTGTCACTAGCAAGGACCCTGACCATTCCCACAACTGGGTGCAGGGGCATACAAAGACCTTCAAGCCCCTTCTAACTCCTCACACCTTCCTCCTCCTCCTCTGACCCAGAGACACAGCCTTGGACTGATCCTTGG
>NC_058135.1:296966326-296980315 GCF_016433145.1 Gracilinanus agilis | reverse complement strand
CCAGCGAGCAGAGCACTAGATCTGGCTTCCGACCTCCTTCCTGCGGCCTCGGCCCCTCATCTATAAAACGGGGGAGATGCCACAGCCCGCGTCTCCGTCCCCCACACGGGCTGCTCCCCCTCCTTCCTCCCTCCCCACCTCCCCTTCAACGAGCAGCAGGCTCCATGCCGGACTTGGTGCAGGCAGAGGAACTGGACACTAGAGTGCCTGCTTCTGCCCCAAGAGCCCGCCGCGGGCACAGTCGTCCCTCCTGGTTTTTTTTTTTTTAATTTTTTGGTTTTTTTTATTTTTAACCCTTGTACTTCGGTGTATTGTCTCATAGGTAGAAGATTGGTAAGGGTGGGCCATGGGGGTCAAGTGACTTGCCCAGGGTCACACAGCTGGGAAGTGGCTGAGGCCGGGTTTGAACCTAGATCCCTCCTGTTTTTAAGCCTCACCTTCCATCTTGGGGTCGGCCCTGTTACTGCTTCTAAGGCAGAGAGAGGTAAGGGCTGGACAATGAGGGTCAGCGGACTTGGCCAGAGTCACCCAGCCGGGGAGGGTCTGAGGCCGATTTGCAGCCGGGACCCCCATCTCTGGGTCTGACTCTCCCCTGCCAGTTGTATCAGGAGGGGCCCCAGAGGCCTCGAGAAGACCCCAGACACAGAAGCCACAGTATCCCTTGGGGGAGAGGGCCGGAGGGAGCTGGAAAAGAGGCCCCCCAGGAGGGGGAGGGTCCAGGCTGTCCGGAGACCTTGGAGGAACGGGGAGAGGCCGGCTCGGCTGGATCGCGGAGGGCAGGATAGTGGCTGTCATCGTCCACACGAAGCCTTCCTGAAGACCCACCGGGTGCCAGGCTAAGCCCTTTACAAATATTATCTCATCGAATCCTCAAATCCTCAACCCAACGCTGAGGAGGGGCTATTATTAGCCCCACTTTGCAGTCCAGAAAACAGGCAAACAGATTCAGTGACCCGCCCAGGGTCATACAGACGATAAGTGTCTGAGATGGAATTTGAACTCAGATCTTCCTGACTCTGGGCTCAGGGCTGTGTCCAACCTAGATAGGTTGGGGCCAGGCAGGGAAGGGATTTCAAAGCTGGACAGAGGGCTTTATATTTGTCGTGGAGGCATCAGGAAGCCTCTGGACTTAGGAAAGAAGAATCATGGTCAGGTCAGAGGTGAAGGAAAGCTTTGACTTGTCATTCTTACCAAATTTAAGAATGTGCCGGACACTGCCAGCACGGGTTTGATTTGCATTTCTCTTATTATAAATGATTTGGGGGTAGCTGGTTGCCTCAGGGGATTGAGAGACCAGAGGTCCTGGGTTCAAATCTGGCCTCAGATACTTCCTCCTACTGTGTGACCCTGGGCAAGTCACTTAACCCCCATTGCCCACCCTTACCTCTCTCTGCCTTAGAACCGATATTTAGCATCCATTTTAAGATAGAAAGTAAGGGTTTAGGCGGTGGCTGTGGCTGTGAGAGGTGGAGGATCTGCTTCTCTTCTGAGTGTTTTGATAATATGATTTTAACAATTAGACCGTCTCAAGGAGTGTGGTGTGAGGTGTTGGTCTAAGCCCAGTTTCTGCCAGACGGCTTTTCAGTTTTTCCAATAGATTTTCCCAAATGGAGAGGTTCTTCCTGGGCAATTTATATCTTCCGTTTTATTGGGTGTTTTGTGAGTCCCTCCTGAGAGGATGTGGGGGCCCCTGTTGACCCTGGCTTTCTCCAGTTAGGTCACGGAGCTAGTAAGTATCTGAGTGAAGATCTGAACTCAGGGCTTCCTGACTTCTCCTTGTGGGCGTCCTCAGCTGCTTAAAGTAAAGGCACAAAAGGTACGTTTGTGTGTCACGCCTGCAGGTGCCATTGACCTCAATGGATGGCAACAGGACCCCCGAGGCCTCGAGAGGGATGGAAGGGACAGACCCCCCAGATCTTCTTGGCACCCCATCTCACAGGCCCTCCATTGGCCCTGCTTTGTACTTGGGCAAAAGCTAGGCCTACCGTAAAGGGGATGGCACTCGGCGGGGCAGCCCTGCCAGTTCTGTCCTTGGGCCCTTTCACCAGACTCGGCCACGGGCCAGCTCTGCAGGGGAGCCCCTCCGGAGCTACTGCGCCAGGGTGGGGGGAGCTGCCATTGGACCTTGAACCCCACAGATTCTACTCTCCTACTGAGACCATGCAGTCCACGCTGCCCACCCTGCCCACGCTGCCCACCCTGCCCACGCTGCCCACCCTGCCCACGCTGCCCACCCTGCCCACACTGCCCACCCTGCCCATGCTGCCCACGCTGCCCACCTTTCCCGCGCTGCCCACGCTGCCCACCCTGCCCACGCTGCCCACCTTTCCCGCGCTGCCCACCCTGCCCAGGCCCTCACTTTCCTGAGGTGGGGGAAGCCACCAGACAGAAAGAACTTGCCGGAGATGATCTCAGAAAAGCACAAAGAGAAGCTGGAGCTCAGCCCGAGTCAGGACAGGGCGAGTCCTCGGACCGGCATCACCACCGAGTCCGAGACAAAGGCCCGGGCGTGCAGAGCCGTGGGCAGCGGCTCCCTCCCTGGTAGCCCAAATGGAAACAAAGAGGCCGTCCGGCGGGGAAGGACCACACAGGCGATGCTGCTGCCCCGAGAAAGGAGGAAAAGGTCTGCTCCGAGGATGAGCCGGGCAGGGCAGGAGCGGAAAGAACCAGGACACGACGGGCACGATGCCCGCGGCCAGGTCACTGGAGGGGGGCACGATGACCACCGGGGGAGGGCAGAGTTCTGACCGCAGCTCTCAGAGGAGGCAGCTGGCTGGGGGGGCACCAGCAGGTCCTGTTGGGGCCCTGCAGGAGGCAGGTGGGCGACAACCTGATGGGCAAAAAGGAAAAGAGGGAAAATCACCAACGAGACGCTCAGAACACGGCCGGAAGAGAAGGCTGAGGGCAGCTGGACGAGCAGGGCCGGCGGCTGCGGGGACTTTTATTCAACCCGCTCTGAGGAAGAAGCAGCAACCGTGCCGGCCGAGTTCAGAGTCTCCCACTGGAAGAGAACAGCAGGACGGGGCTGAGCCCACCCTCCCTTCTAGAGAGGCGATGGGGGTGAAGTGACTTGCCCAGGGCCACACGGCGATGAGGTGACTGAGGCCAGATTTGAACCCAGGACCTCCTGACTTCTAGGCCTGGAACTCTATCCACTGTGTACCCAGCTGCCTCGTTTGCTCCTTACAACAGTCCTGGCAGATGGAGGTGAAGTGACTTGCCCAGGGTCACAGCTGGCCAATGTCTGACCATAGATTTGAACTCGGGCCCCCTGACTCTAGGCCGGGGCTCTCGACTTCACCCCTTCATGGCTCTTTTTCTGCCAACACAGCACGCTGAAATGTTCATTCTTGTTGGTGCTTCGGAAAAAACAACCATTTTACTCAGAAAGAATCGAGCCTCTGGGCTCCTCCACCCCCACACTGTCCCCCAGGCCGCCTTGCTGAGCTCCCCCCAGAATTCCTGCCCCCAGAGACCAGGCGACCCCTCTGGCCCACAGCCTGGGGATCTGCAGAGTCCCTCCA
The DNA here is from genome assembly GCF_016433145.1 of Gracilinanus agilis. Taxonomy (NCBI): domain Eukaryota; kingdom Metazoa; phylum Chordata; class Mammalia; order Didelphimorphia; family Didelphidae; genus Gracilinanus; species Gracilinanus agilis. The sequence goes on along the minus strand of NC_058135.1, from coordinate 296,976,791 downwards.
CTGGCTGGCCTTGGAGTCAAGGGATCTGGGTTCCAGGCCCAGCTCGGACTGTGGCCTTGGATGGGCGGCTCCCTCCATGGCTTTCTGCACTTTCCTCCTGGGAGCAGGCTGGGGTGCCCTTAGGTGGGCGAGCAAGAGCTGGGGGGCTCCGGAAGGGCCTCGAGGCTACTTAGAAGAGACCTGGAGACTAGTGTAAGTTAGCTTGCACACTGTCTGTCTCTGTCTCTGTCTGTCTCTGTCTCTCACCCTCACTCTCTCCATCTCTGCCTCTCTGTCTCTGACTCTGTCTCTCTCCATCTCTGTCTCTCTGTCTCTGTCTCTCTCCATCTCTGTCTCTGTCTCTGTCTCTCTCCCTCTCTGTCTCTCTGTCTCTGTCTCTCTCCCTCTCTGTCTCTCTGTCTCTGTCTCTCTGTCTCTCTGTCTCTGTCTCTCTGTCTCTCTCTCTGTCTCTGACTCTGTCTCTCTCCATCTCTGTCTCTCTCTCTGTCTCTGTCTCTCTCCATCTTTGTCTCTCTCTCTCTGTCTCTCTCCATCTCTGTCTCTCTGTCTCTGTCTCTCTCCATCTCTGTCTCTCTGTCTCTGTCTCTCTCTGTCTCTGTCTCTGTCTCTCTCCCTCTCTGTCTCTCTGTCTCCGTCTCTCTCCCTCTCTGTCTCTCTGTCTCTGTCTCTCTGTCTCTCTGTCTCTGTCTCTCTGTCTCTCTCTCTCTGTCTCTGACTCTGTCTCTCTCCATCTCTGTCTCTCTCTCTCTGTCTCTCTGTCTCTAACTCTGTCTCTCTCCATCTTTGTCTCTCTCTCTGTCTCTCTGTCTCTGACTCTGTCTCTCTCCATCTCTGTCTCTCTGTCTCTCTGTCTCTCTGTCTCTGTCTCTTTCTCTCTGTCTGTCTCTGTCTCTCTCCATCTCTGTCTCTCTGTCTCTGTCTCTCTCTCCCTCATTCTCTGTCTCTCTGTCTCTGTCTCTGTCTCTCTCCCTCTCTGTCTCTCTGTCTCTCTGTCTCTCTCTCCCTCATTCTCTGTCTCTGTCTCTCTCTCTGTCTCTCTCTCTCTCTGTCTGTCTCTCTCTCTCTGTCTCTCTCCATCTCTGTCTCTCTCCATCTGTCTCTCTCCACCTGTCTCTCTGGCTCCATCTCTCTCCCCTTCCTCTTCCCTTTTAGCTCTCTCCCTCCCTCTCTCTTCTCTTCTCCTCCCTCCCATTTGCTCTCTTCTCTTTGTCTCTCTGTCTCTGTCTGTCTCTGTGTCCTCGCCCCCTCTGGCCGCCCCTACAAGCGGGCAGGTTCTCAGAAGCCGCAGACTCGCCGCGTCTCCTTTCCCGGAAGGCTGCGTCCTCCCCGCAGCGCTGGGAGAGAGGAGTAGAATGGGGCGCTGGGGGGGCCCTGCAGCCGAGCCCCCCAGAACGCTGGCCAGAGGGCTGGGGGAGGGCCGGCACCCTTCAGGGCTCCGGGAGCCCGGGGCCGTCCCCCCTCCCCCCGGGGCCCCTGGGCCTCCTCTTCCCTGGGCCCTCCCATTGTGCTCTGCTACAAACCGCAGGCGGGAGCGGCTCGGGCTGCGAGAGGAAGGGCTGCTGCCATGGGCCCGCAGGCCCGGGTCCGCTCTGCTAAGTGCCAGCTCCTGGCCACCTGCTTCTTCGCTCTGGTAATTTCCGGGGCTCGGGCTCGGGGGGCCCGGGGGGGGGGGCGAGGGTGCCGGGCCGGGCCCGAGGCCTGACGTCAGAGCAGGCCCGAGGAAGGCTGCCTCCGGAGGCCTCTGGGCCCCGAGCAGGGCCTTATCAGTGCGGCCAGAGACCGAGTTATCGGCCGCCTGCCCGGCAGGAAGGATCCCGGGCCGAGGCGGAGGCCAGGCCTGAGACGGGAGCCGGGGCCGAGCCGTGGGGCCGAGGCAGGAGGAGACAGAGACGGGGGCTGAGCCCCAGGACCGAGACCGACGGCAGGCCTGAGCCAGGGAGGGACGGCCCAGGGCAGGAGTCGGCCTAGCAAGAGGCTGAGCCTCCGGGGCTTGGTTGGGGGCACAGAGGCCCCGGCTTGTGGAAGGGTCCGGCAGCAGGGCCTGGGGGCCCGGGGGGTCGTGGGGGACGGTTACCTCCCTCTGCCTCTTCTTCCTCCACCTCCCTCTGCCCAGGGACGGAGTGCCAGGCCGCCCGGCCTTGGAGCAGGCGGGGAGCTGAGGCTGAAGACTGGGAGTGGGCCGGGGGCTTGGCGGGGCTCATTTCCTCCCTCCTGTGACGGCCCCGGGGTTCCTGGCATGAGACCCAATGGGGAAAGGACCCCTCTGCCCTGGAGCCCCCAGGGTCGGCGTCCAGCCCCTCTGGAAAGCAACGCCTGGAGGCTGGGAGACGAGGTTCTAGTCCAGGCCCGTACAGTCCGGGCCGCATGACCTTGAACAAGTCACATTCCTCTTTGGGTTTCAGGTTTGGCCACGAGGGCCCTTCCGTGGCGCCTCTCTCCTCCTGCCTCCTCCGAGCCTGCACCCTCAGCTCCTGGGCCCTCTGGCCTCCCCAGGCCAAGGCCAAGCTGCTGTCCAGTTAAGGCCGAAGCCTCCTGGGGTGGGTCCCCGGCCCCCTCCCTCACGTGCCCACCTTGTTTCTTGAATCCTGAGTCAAAGCCTCAAGGATGAGGGAGGGACGGTGGTGACTTCCTCCTAGTGCTCAGAGAGGGAAACTGAGGCCCACAGGGGGCAAGCGACTTTCTCAGGGTCCCAACAGCGGTGCCAGAGCCCAGAGCACCCTGCAGAGGTGGCCTGGCGGGTGCCAGCAGAGCCCTAGGGGTCCCCTCTCCCTCAGGGCAGGGGCAGCCCCTCTCCAGCTCTCCTCCCCCAACTTTGTTCTCTTTCTTGTGGTCTCCCTACAGCTGCTGAGCCTTTCCTGGGGCGTCCTGACCATCCTCACCCGATTCGGGGACCGCTTTGTCATCATCCACACCATCTCCCCTGAGAGGGGCCCCTATGGGCCCCTGCATCACTGGGGTGAGTGCCCTGAGCAAGCGTCTCCTCCTCTAGAGGCCTCAGTTTCCTTTCCAGTAAAATGACCTCTCCTGTCCCTTATTAATAATTCCTGAAGAATCCATTGAGAATGGAGCTCCAATTGCACCCTACACCGTCTCCCTGGGGGACCTGGCTGCTTTGCCCCCTTCCCTTCTCTGGGCCTCAGTTTCCCTGTCTGTCACTCAGATGGTTTCTCAAGTCTCTTCCCATTCTGACATCCCCGGAGCTCGGGTCCCCTGGAGCCTGTCCAGCTGTCCCCAGACGCCAGGCTGCCCCCTTCTTCTGTCTCCGGGAAGCCGGAGCCCCCAAAGGGTCTCAAGTCTCTGCGGGGATTAGGGGGCTTCGCCAGGGAAATCAGAGCCTTCTGGGTAAAGCTCCCCAGGGCCCCTCCTCTCACTGCCCCCAGCTCCTCGCCCACTGCCTGCCCTGGCTGCAATGTCTGCTGTCCTCCTGCCCACAGCTTTCTCCTTGGGCGTCTTCCTGACCTCGCTGCTGGCTCTCGGGGCCGTGCTGAGCACGCTGGCCGTGGTGCGGGAAGCCAAGGGCCTCATGGCCGGGGTGAGTAGCCAGGGATGCCGGCCGGCGCCCTGAGGCACTGGCTCCTCTCTGAGGGTCCAGGGGTGCTGGGGTCCAGGCAGAAGTGGACTCAGAGAGGGGAGCCTGAGCTGATGGCCGAGGGCCGGGCCCTTCCCTTCCCCGGACCTCAGTCTCTTCATCTTTAAAATGGGGATGATGACGATGGGAGGGTGGGGTTGGGGGCAAAGGCCATGATGCCTAGGGACGGACCCTCATCCTCCAGGGCCTCCCAGAGAGCCAGTGAGGGCAGGAGACAAGCACAGGCTCCCCTGGCTGGGAGGACTCCCCCAGGGGTCTGGTCCAACCTGTCCCCAAACACGGCTAGCAATAAGAGCTGCTATTTATGCTGGCCTTGAGGTGTGGGAAGCACCTTCCAGATTATCTCCCGCCGTCCTCTGTGCTGTCCTGACTGGTGGCCCTCCAGCCCCGGGGCTCCCTGCCTCCCCAGGCTCTCCCTTCCATCTCAGATCATCTGCCGATAAGAGCCCGGCCCCAAGCCCGAAGCTGCCTCTAATTGACACCCTCTGCTCCGATTCTGCCACCTGGGCCGAGCAGAGCCGGCTCTTCCTTCTTCCTTCCCTTAAGTGCATGAAGCCAATCTGGGCACCCCGAGGCTTCTGGCTAAAGAGCCATCCTCAGGGGCCAGTTCCCAGGCTCTTCCCAGTCCTGACCACCTTCCCCTGATGGCGCCCTCAACATCCTCCCTAAGCAGAGCTGGGCCAGAAGGGAGCCCAGCAGCAGGCGGACGTGGGCCTTGCACATAGGGCTGTCGCTTCACTGGCCAGAGACCCCAAGCCTCAGGATGCGCCCACTCCCTGCCCTGCTGGGCCCTGGCTCACAGCCTGAGGTGCCTCCTGCTCCAGAGGAACTGCTGGCCTCCTCAGTCCGACATTTGTAAAGTTGATTGTTTGGGCCCAAGAACAAGACTTTACATTGATCTCTACTGAATTTCATTGGGTTAGCTGCACCCCAGAGTTCTAGCATAGCCAAAACACTCCCAACTGTGGCCCAAACCAGATTAAAATGTAGTTGGGAGGGGGCAGCTGGGTAACTCAGTGGATGGAGAGCCAGGCCTAGAGACGGGAGGTCCTGGGTTCAAATCCGGCCTCAGACATTTCCCAGCTGGGTGACCCTGGGCAAGTCCCTTGACCCCCATCGCCCACCCTTACCACTCTTCCACCAAGGAGCCAATACACAGAAGTCAAGGGTTTAAAAAATAAATAAATAAACATTTAAAAAATGTAGTTGGGAAATACTTAACAAAATAAGTAAAAATGCAATAGAGCACCTTTATGTAATTTGATCTTTGATTGTCCCAATTGCTTTAAAAACAATTTTTAAACTTTCATTTGTGAAGGTTACAAGTTCCCAGTTTTCCCTTTCCATCTTTCCTCTTCCCCCTCCCTGAGACAACAAGCAAGCTGGCATAGGTTATACATGTGCAATCTTGCCAGATGTATTTCCTTATTAGTCATATCGAGAAAGAAAACACAGACCAAAAAAAAACAAGAAAAAAGTAAAGAAAGTGGAAAATAGTCTGCCTCAATCTGCATTCAGGCTCCATCAGTTCTTTCTCTGGAAGTAGAGAGCATTGATGATCACAAATCCTTTGGGATTGTCTTGGATCATTTATATTGCTGAGAATAGTAAGACCTTCACTGTTGCTCATCATACAGTATTGCTGTTGCTGGGTACAAAACTCTCCTGGTTCTGCTTATTTCACTCTGCATCAGTTCATGGCAATCTTTCGCAGTTTTTCCGAAATCATCCAGTTCCTTATTTATTTATTTTTTTATTTTAAACCCTTAACTTCTGTGTATTGACTTATAGGTGGAAGAGTGGTAAGGGTGGGCGATGGGGGTCAAGTGACTTGCCCAGGGTCACCCAGCTGGGAAGTGGCTGAGGCCGGATTTGAACCCAGGACCTCCCGTCTCTAGGCCTGACTCTCCATCCACTGAGCTACCCAGCTGCCCCCAGTTCCTTATTTATTATGGCCCAATGGTGCCCCACGACAACTTATTATATATTATGTATATGATATAATATTATAACTCATTTAGCCATTCCCCAATTATGGACATCCCTTCAATTTCCAAATCTTTGCTGCCACAAAAAGAGCTGCTATCAATATTTCTACACAAAAATGTCCTTCTTGCTATTTTTTTTAATCTCTTTGTGGTATGGCTGGATCAAAGATCTGCATGTTTTGTAGCCTTTGGGGCATGGTTCATAAGTTCACTAACAGTGGAGGAGTGACCCAAAGTTCCTACATCTCCCCCCATATTTATCAGTTTTCTTTTCTGTCATATGAACCAATCTGATAGGTGGGAGGTGGGACCTCAGAGATTGAATTTGCATTTCTCTTATCTCAAGTGATTTCAGACATTTTTTCAGTGACTATGGATAGCTTTGATTTCTTTGACTAAAAATGACCTATTCATATTCTTTGACCATTTACCAGTTGGGGAGTGACTTGTATTCTTTTAAATTTGACTTAGTTTTCTATTGTAAGGGTTAAAAATTAAGGTTGGACTAAATATAAGAGAATGCGGCCACCCAAATTAATATATATCTCAAGTCAAATGACTTTTTATTTAGCACCTTTATTTACAAAATAGAGAGAAAGAGTAAAGTAGAAAAATGTGAAAGAGGGTAGAGTAAGCAGTCTAGCTTATCACCCTAATGTTTCTCTGGTACCTGGCTCAACTCAGGCTGTGCTAAACACCTCTCCAGCAGAGGGCCGGAGGACTGGGTGGTGAATAACTAGACGGCCTCCCCAAGACAGGGAGGTCTTTTTGGAAGCTAATCTCTCCAGAAGCCAGAAAAGGAGTCACTCACCCATGTTGTAGTCCAAAGGGAAAATCCAAGAGCAATCTTACCAGAAGCAGTCCAAGCTGAGGTCCCCAAGCCGGAGCTCCTCCAAGACCAACTTTGAAGGAAAAAGTCCATTTGGACAGGAAGTTCAGGTTTTTTTATAGTGCTTTTCCCAGGTCCCTGTCTGTCCCTTCCTCCACTTTACAGGGACCGATTGCCATCTATAACTTTGCTTATAACTGCCCAGGGGGCAATCAATCATTTCTGAGTTGTCACCCACTTTAGCATGTGGGATGTGGACCTCCCCTACTTAGGAGTTAAGTGTATACACTTCCAGTGATTAAATTTAAAAGTAGTCAGGAGAGAGTTAATCCCATCTTCACACTATAGACTGGAGAAATGAGGCTTTTATCAGAGGTGCTTACTGTAAAAGTTTTTCCCCAGCTTTCTACTTTCCTTCTAATCATGGTTGCATTAGTTTTGTTTGTGCAAAACTTTTTAAATTTAAATTTATTTTTTAATTTAAAATTTTAAAATTTAAATTTTTCCCTTCTCCATAGATCTGACAGGTAAACTTTTCCATGCTCCCCTAATTTGCTTATGGTATCACCCTTTGTATCTAAATCATGTACCCATTTCAACCTTATCTTGGTATATATAGCATGAGATGTTGGTCTATACCTGCTTTCTATCATAAGAGTTTTCCCAGCATTTTTTATCAAATAGAGAATTCTTGTCCCTAAAGCTTAGATTTTGGGGTTTATCAAACACTAGATTACTATGATCATCTGTTATTATATATTGTGTAGCTAATTTATTACTCTGATGGACCCTATTTCTTAGCCAATACCAGATCGTCTTGATGATTATCACTTTGTAAAACAGTTTGAGATCTGGTATGGTGAGGCCACTTTCCTTATTTTTTCATTGATTCCTTCCATGTTCTCGACCTTTTGTTCTTCTAGATGAATTTTGTTATTATTTTTTTTAACCCGTACCTACTTAGAATCTATACTGTGTATTGGTTCTAAGGCAGAAGAGTGGTAAGGGCTAGGCAATGGGGGTGAAGTGACTTGCCCAGGGTCACCCATTGAGGAAGTGTCCGAGGCCAGATTTGAATCCAGGACCTCCTGTCTCTAGGCCTGGCTCTCCATCCACTGAGCTACCCAGCTGCCCCCCTGTTGTTGTTTTCTAGCTCTAGAAAATAATTTAGGAGCATCTGATTGGGGTGGCACTGAAAAAGTAGAGTCATTTAGGTAGAATTATCATTTTTATCATATTGACTTGGCCTAGCCACAGGCACTTATTTTATTTTTCCCAATTGTTTAGATCAGTGACGGGCAAACTATGGCCTACCAAGAAATGTTCTATCCCCGAGACATTATTCCTAATCTGACGAATACAATGAGGAGGATACAATCCAATGAAACTTGGAAAGAGTTGCCTTAGAACCAGACTGACAGAGGAGCATTTCCTCTCCTTTGGCCCCCTCTAGAAAGTTTGCCCAGCACTGCTTTAGATCTCCCTTTCTTGGTGTGAAAGTGCTTTGTAATTGTGTTCATATAGTTCCTGGCTTTGTCTCGGGAGGCGGACTCCCACTCCCGCTCTTTTCTATTGTCTAGCTCTGCTGCTTAACTTTGTTGATAATATGTGGATTTATGTGGAGTTGTTTTGTTGCTGCAGCTTTGCAAAAGCTGTTCATTATTTCAACTAGCTTTTCAGCTGATTCTCTAGGGTTTTCTAAGTATAATCGCATCATCTGCAAAGAGTGAGCGTGCTGCTTCCTCGTCGCCTAATGGAATTCCTTCCATCTCTTTTTCTTCTCATTGCTGTCGTCAGCGCTTCTAGTTCAGTAGTGAAGAGCTGCGGCGATGACGGGCCCTTGCTTCTCCCCTGGTCTTACTGGCAAGACTTCTAGTTGGTCCCCATCGTGCTTGCTGATGGTTTTAGATAAATGCTCGTTCTCATTTCGAGGAAAGCTCCCCTCATTTCTAGACGGCAGTGAAGGAAAGAGATGGGAGGAGAGAGAGAGGGAGAGGCAGCAGAAATAAAAGGAAAGATCGGGTCACTTGACCCCCACTGCCTAGCCTTCCCGCTCTTCTGCCTTGGAGCCAATAGGGGTTTAACAAGAGAGAGAAAGAGAGAGATCAAGACGGAAAAAGAAGAGAGGAGAGAGAGAAGGAGACGGGGAGAAAGAAGAGAGAAAGAGAGATGGAAGGAGAAAGAGCTGGAGAGAGATGGAGAAAGAGGGAAGCAGAAAAATGTGAAAGAGGATAGAATAAGCTGTCTAGCTTATCACCCTAATGTTTCTCTGGTACCTGGCTCAACTCAGGCTGTGCTAGTTGGAGGGCCGGAGGACTGGGTGGCGAATAACTAGACGGCCTCCCCGAGACCGGGAGGTCTTTTTGGAAGCTAATCTCTCCAGAAGCCAGAAAAGGAGTCAGACACAAATAGGTGGAAGGAGAAACGGAAGAGGAGAAATCAAGAGAAATCAAGCCAGAAAAGAGGAGAGGAGAGCCCCAGTGGACGTGCAGCTATTTCAAGCCTCCTAAATCATGCTTCTGGGCCACCTTCATAAACTATTTCCCAGACTCCTTACCTCATTCTTCCTTCTGGCCAATCCAGTTCAATTCGATAAACATTTATTAAGCACCGACTGTGTGCCAGGCGCTGTGTGAAGTGCTGAGGACACAAAAAGAGGCAGAAGCCCAGCCGTGCCCTCAAGGAGCTTATGATCCAATGGAGGAGATGCCAACAAATATAAACAAAGCAAGCTCTAGCTAGGCTAAGGAGCAAATAAGGAGCCGAGGGAAGTCCGGCCGAGCCCTCCCGCCACAAGGCTCCGGGCACACACGTTCTCCCCGGCTCTTGCCTAGTCCAGACACGCGGCATTGTCTTGGGCTTCTGAGCGATGGCCAGGCTTGCCTTCCTCTACCGCCTCCTCCACCTTCAGCAGACGGAAGTGACGGCCCCCACGGCGGGGAGCCCCGAACTCTGTAGCTCCCTCAGCCTGGCCTTTGCTTCCTGCCTTGCTGCTGGCCCCGCGTGAGCCCCCCACGTGGATGGTGGTCATCCGGCTGGATCCCATCCCAGACACACGGGGCAGCGGCAGCGGGACGGCCCCACAGAGCCGCGGGATGTCATTCGACTCACAGCCCTCGTGCGTGAGGCCCCAGGATTCAGGGAGCTTCCCCAGGCGCTCGGACTTCCCGCTTCACCTTAGGGAGCCAGCAGGGCAGGCGGGGAGCATCCCCTCCCTTCCCAGGTGGGCGAGTCGAGGCTTACAAGGGACTTAGCCAGGGTCACCCAACTAGCGAGAGCTGGAGCCAGAACCCGGAGCTGGGTCTTCCTCCTCCCTCTGGGCCCTTCCTTCCCCGACACACGGCCCCTGAGGTAAGCGCCCGGCACCAGGCTCCCAAGGGGAGGCTGCATCCTGCCAAGGCCCTCCTGACCTCTAGGACCTGGATCCACCCTTCAAGGCCCAGGCCAGGATCCGCCTTTCATGGCAGGTCAGGGAGGCCTTTAGCTTCCCTCCCAGGTCTTGAGTTCGGGGCTTCAGAGAAGGCCTGTGAAGTTGGGGTGCAGGGGAGCCCGCGTGGATGCTTGAGGGTGAGAGGGCAGCCGAGGCCTGGTGGGCCCGACAAGAAGAGGGAAGTAAAGCAGCCGTGAGGGCGTCTGGGCTGGGCACGGGTGCGGGCAGCGGCTGGGGGCACCCGAAGCTGGGCAGGACCAAGGCCTGCAGGCGCCAGAGCCCAGGCGTGGAGGTGGTAACTGGACGGGAGCCGGGAGGGTGGCGGCCAGTGTGTGTGGGAAGGAGAGCCGAGGGGGGGGCCGGGCCTTAGCCCCCACCCAGGGACTCTGGCGGGAAGGGGGGGCCCAGGCGCCCGGACACAATCCCCGGCTGGAGGCTTCCTGGGCGCCGCCTGGGCCACCACCGGGGGATGGACGGTGGGGGAGGGGGCGTCAGACCGAGGGAAAGCCGAGGCCGGGCCGCGGCTGGCCAGTTCCGAGGAGGGGGCGGCTGCGGGGGGCGCTTTGGCTTGGGAGGCGGAGCTCGGCCGGAAGGCATCGGCGGGGGGGGGGGGGGGGGGCGCCAATGGA
>NC_058135.1:296929482-296956388 GCF_016433145.1 Gracilinanus agilis | reverse complement strand
GCGGGAGAAGGCGTCCGGCCTCAAGGCCCTCGTGGCCGGCTCTCGCCCACAGCTGGAGAACAGCCTGCTGGACACCTATGACCTGGCTTACGAGCGGGCAATGCAAAACGCCTCGGACGGCTGGTGGCAGAAGCTGGTGGCCGTCCATGACACGGTGAGCCTGGCTAGGAGCAGGAGGGCCGGGGAAGGGGGGGGGCCAGCGTAGGAGCCGGGCGGCGGGACCTTTGGTTCTCTCCTCCCCGGAGCCCATGCCCGCCCCACCCCCACTTCTGGGCCGCTCCTGGACGCCAAGCCAGCCAGGGTCTCCCGGGTCCTGTCTCTCCTCCCGGCTCCCTGTCGTGTCTGTGCCACAGCAGAGCTGGCAGGGGGCACGGCCGGGACTGACCATTCTCTGCCTGGCCGCTCCTCCCATTTCCAGGGTCCTGCCCTTAGGCCCCGTCCTCCAGGCTGCCCTCCGGCCTGGCAGCTCCCCTCCCAGTTGGCCCGCGGGGCCAGCCCATTGCTGACCATACCCCGGGGATGGGCCCCGGCCGGCCGAAAGTCCTGGGTGCGAAGGGCATGAGGATGGCCCAGGCCAAAGCCCTCACTCTGCATGTGGGGAAACAAAGACTCGGACGTGGGAAGGGGCGCCAAGGACAGGGTCAGGCCTCCAAGCCAGGACCTCTGGCGCCTCCCCGGGGTCTCCAGTGTCCCCCGCCCCCCCTTCCCGGTCCTCAGTGTCCCCCGCCTCGGCCCTGGGAGTGTCCGTGGGCAGAACCTGCCCAAGTAGGGCAGTCGGGGGAGGCCGGGCAAGGCAGGCCGGCAGCCCCTCACTGGGCCTCTCTGCCGCCTTTGCCCTTCAGTTCGGCTGCTGTGGGAAGAGCTCGCCTTTCAGCTGGCTGGGCCGGGACGAGAAGCACTTGTGCCAGGGAGTCCCGCAGAGAGAGGTAAGGAGGGAGCCAGAGGGCCTGCCGCCCGGCCTGGCCTGGGGCAGGGCTCCAGCCCGGCCTCCACTGGCCCCCCAAGGAATCCTCCCAGGGAGGGAGGAGGACAAGCTCCGTCCTCTTACAAATAAGGAAAGGGAGGCTGCGGGGCACGCAGGGCCTCAGCCAGGCCGTGCCGCCAGGAAGGGACGGAGCCAGGATCCAGCACGGGCTATCCAGACTGTGCCTCTCCCAGCCGGCACCCGGACTGGCCGCCTTCTCAGGGATGAGCCGCTCGTGGAGCCACGACCCCCCCAGCTGCTCCAAGGGCCGCCTCCCCGTCCCATCTGGGGGCAGCTGGGCTCAGCAGGAGCCTTGGGCTCGCCTGGCCAAGCAGAACCGGGCTGGACCTCCTCCCCAGGAGGGTCCTTTACATTCTTGAACACTCACGTCAGCGCGGGCTCCTCCCAAGCTCCTCTCCTCTCAGGCTGCTCCACCCAGCCAGCCTCCCCCCATGTCAGTGCTTTCAGAACCCGAGTGCCGCCCCTGTGCATGGCCCAGAGCTCTCTTCTCCTCCTGCTTCATGAGAGGGGGTGGGGGAGGCTGGCCCTGGTCTGGAGCGCCGCTCTTGGGTCCTGGGCCAAGCACGGGGCCACAGGCAGTACCTGGGCGCCGGAGGGGGTCTGCCCTGCTCAGCCCCTGTTTCTCTCCCCTTCTAGGGATGCCTCCAGGAGATCAGAAGCTTCGTGAGAAAGCATCTAAGCTTAGTTACCCTCCTGTTCATCATCACCCTGGCCTTCATGGTATCCACCCTGGCTCCCTCCTCCCCACGCTGTGGCTCCCTCCTGCCCTCTGGGTCCCAGTTAGGGTGAGGCTCAGGACGAGAAGACTGCCCAGGAAGAAGTCCCATGGCCCCCACTCCCATTTCCACTGCTCCCGCTTCTTCCTATGGCCGGGCCCCACGTCAAAGAAGGCCCGAGCTTATGGGGGCTTTGAGATCATCAGCCCCAATGCCTGCACTTTACAGATGGGGAAACTGAGGCTCCAGGAAGAGAAAGGAAACCCACCGATAGGAAGCAACTCAAGGGCTCTCCCTCTTCGCCCTCTGAACTAGCTCCTGCCTCGGACCAGAGAAGGCCCCAGGCTGCCCCGTGCAAACCAGGGCTGGCCCCTAACTCTCCATCTGTCTCCTTCCCCCAGGTTTATGGGATGTTCCTCACCTCCTTCCTCTGGCTGACCATCCATTACGGCAGGAACCTGGACCGAAAAGGCCAGTACACCCTGACCGCCCAGTAGGGCCTGGCTCAGGCTGACTCGGGGGCCGCTGCCTTCCTTCAGCTCAGCCAGGAGCCTGCCCATGGACGGAGGCAGCTGACCCTTCAGCAGCAACACCTTGGAGGACTGCTGGCTGAGGGGGAAGAGCCCTGGAGGTGAAGTCGGCCGGCAGGCCCTGGGCAACCTCTCATTCATGCCCCGTGTGACCGGGCACATGCCACTCAGAGCCTTAGTTTCCTCATCTGTCTAAAAGAACACTGATATCTCCACTCTCCCCCTCTCAGGACTCTTAGGAGTAAAGGGCTTGGTCAACTTCAAAGTGCTAGAAAGGCCAAATGTTAATCCATGGGGTCAGGCCCTTCTCCTCTCCCTTTCCCCCAGCTCCAGACAGTACAGCAACAATATTCCACATGCCAGAGCGGGATGGGAGGGGTCTTCACTTGGGACCCCCCCATCCACCCTAGAGGGTTCACCGGAGGATGTCAGGGGGTCCTTGGAACTTTTACTCTTTGGTCAGCTGGTATCTTGTTATTCTTATTTGCATTTAAAAGCCTGATGGTGAGGAGGGATCCAGAAAGGCCCATGGCAGAGAAAAATGGCTATGGACTTCACTTCTAGGATCCCCTGACTTCTCAAGCAGAGCCTCTTCCTCAAAGGGCCCTTCCCTCCTCTTCCTCATCCAGGCCAATGCTACCTACACCAGTGGAACTGTCAAGGAGACCTGTGATAATGAGATTAAATCTACCCTGCCCATCTTTAGATTTAATCACCAAAGGTGAAAACATCTCCATTTAACTCACAAGTTGGGAGGTCTATAATCTGCATATGCTAGAGTGAGTAACAAATCAGAATTTACTGACTGCCTCCTGGGCAGTCCTAAGAAAAGTGTCTGTTGTGGTTGGACACGTAAACTAAGAGGAAGGCACAGGAAGTGATGCAAAAGAGGCCCCTTTAAAAAGAGAGAGTTAAGTGAACCAGGGTCTCTTCTGGTTCTTGCTTGGATGTGAAGGAGCTCTGGACCTGGGACCCTGAGACCTTGGTGAAACTGCTCTTAAATCTCTCTCTTAGAACTATACATGGTTAGTGAAGAAGGCTGACTCCTTTAACCTCCCAGGAGGTACTAGCCTCTGGCAGGCTCCCTTGATTAGGAAAAGCCCTTGTGGCTAAACCCCTTGTTATTGACTTTTAGGCTCTGGCTGGGCCTCTGGAGCCCTGCCTGAGTAAAGCCCAGACTTGAATACAAATCTAGTTTGTTAAGTTAGATCTCTTACTCTAGCCTCTTCTCATCTCTCTACTTCCACTCTCTCCTAGATTTTGTAAATAAACTTCCATAAATGTCATTTTGACTTGAGGTTATTCTTTAATTGGGAATTGATAATTATTCAGTTTCCTGGTGACCTTTTATATATATATATATTTTATTAGACATTTATTAATATTTGTTTTTAACCTGTTTACATACTTTATGCCCCTACTTTCCCCTTCACCCCCCCGCTCTCCCCCCACCCATGGCCAACGCACATTTCCACTGGTTGTAACATGTGTCCTTGTTCAGGGTCTATTTCCCATTCATGTCCGCCTCAGCCCATGCATTCAAGCAATTGTTTATCTTACATGTTTCCTCTCCTGCAGTCCTTCCTCGGAATGTGGGTAGCGTCTTTACTATAAATCCCTCAGAGCTATCTTGTGTCATTGCAGTGCTGCTGGTACAGGAGCCCATTACATTCGATTGTGCTACAATGTATCAGTCTCTGTGTACAATGTTCTTCTGGCTCTGCTCCTTTCGCTCTGCATCACTTCCTGGAGGTCTCTCCAGTTCGCATGGAATTCCTCCAGTTTATTATTCCTTTTAGCACAATAGTATTCCATCACCCGCATATACCACAGTTTGTTCAGCCATTCCCCAATTGAAGGGCATTCCCTCATTTTTCCTGGTGACCTTTTAATATTCACCCAACCAGAACCCCTTTTTACCCCTTATACACCATGAACAAAGGAAAGCCCTGGGCCTGAATCACTGTGGCCGAGCTCCGATCCCCGACAGGAACCAGGGGTCCATTTGGGAACGTCCTGGGCCAGCCGGGGCTCTGCAAAATAGCTGTTCTGAACACTGAAAAATATATATAAATCAGATACTTACATGTCCATCCCTGCAGGGGCAGAGAAAAAGCAATCAATATGGAGCCTGGCCTGATAATGGCCATCTTTAGTAATGAAATGAAATAAACAAATCGAATTCGTTCATTATCCACCGATTATCCGCTTCTTCTCTGGGACCTCAAAGCCCTCTGAGTGGCCTCGTTCCTTGTGGCAGCCATTCATTCTTTCTTTGATTCTCCGGCCCTGCTCGTTTGGGTCTGCCTCAGTTCACACACGTCTTCCCATGTTCCTCCAACTACTCTCCTGCTACATTCGTTTGCGCTCTCAGCTTCACAGACCTGGGGCCGGAAGGGACCTGAGACCACCTTCGAGGTCACCCCATTTTACAGATGAGGAAGCACACAGGTCGCCAGACTCGGAGCCTCTCAGTTTTTATCCAAAATTCTTTTTTTTTTTTAACTCTTACCGTCCATCTTAGAAATAATTTGATCCCAAGGCCGAGGAACGGGAAGAGCTAGGCGACGGGGCTTAAGTGGCTTGTCCAGGGTCCCACAGCGAGGCCGTGTCCGAGGCCCCGGTCCTCCGGCTCCAGGCCTGGCTTTATCCACAGAGCCACGTCGCTGCCCCTCATCCACAATTCTTAGAAGCAAGAGTTCAGTCTGGCCTGCAAAAAATAGCCAAGTGATAAAAAGAATTAGGGAGCCCTCAATGGTGGGGGCTTTTGAGGCTGAAGGAGAATCTGGGAGAACTCTGGCCACGGGTGCCTGGTTCAGGGCTACTCTGAGTATTTGGGGCTATCCTGGGCCTTTGATGCTGTCTTTAACCCGCTGCCTTCTTCTCGCGGTGGGTTTTTGCAGAAGGGCCGGGAAGCAGCGACTCCCGTGTCCACGAAGGACCCGGCCGTGCCACAGGGCACGTGTCTGAGGTTTCCGGGCTCCCTCCGTCTCCTCTTCCCTGTCGGTGGCCAGCATGCAGACATCGCCACGTTGAGGGTCCAAAGCTGATGGGGGGGTGAGCGATCCCCGAGCGCCTGCTCTCGTGTCGCCGGTGCGAAGCGTTAGGAGGTTATTGAGTGACTTGACTTTCCCTCTGGGCCCGACGTCCCTTACGGCTGCAGTCGTGCCCACGTGCGCGCTGCCTTCATCGTGGGAGTTTGGACACCGGCCCGTTTGGGCACGAAGTCTCTAGAAGGACGAGGACGCCCCGTGAGGCTGGCCAAACCGTGGGCCGTGGGAGGAAAAGAGAATCGCAGGAAAGTCATCGCAGCCACGAAGGGGACGCCACGAGGCCAAGGGCGTAAGCAGGGGGGCACCTACAGGGCCTCCCCCAAACGAAGAGAGCAGAATCGCAGGGAACACGTCTGGCTCCAAAGAAGAGGTCCGGAAAGACACGTCGTCCCCCTGCTTCGGAGAGGAGCCCCCGCGGGGGGCACGGTGCCCATGTGGTCAGATGTCCGCCGAAGGACTGATTGCTTCTGCCTCTTTTTCTTTTTTCTAAATTGTTGTCATCTGGGATGGCTCTCAGGGAGGCACGGAGTGGCCGAAGGCTGGAATGGGGGCTGTGTGCGAATCAAAGACATCAAAGAATGAGGTTCCCTAAAGGATGGCCTCCAGAAAAGTGGAAGGCTCGAGGCGGCTGAAGGCTGAGGCTCTTGAGGCAGGCGAGGCCACCTGGGAAGGTTCTCTGGCCCTCTGCCCCGGGCGCCTTCCCTGGCTGGCAGCCTTTCTCCCAGGAGAGCCGCCCTGAGAGGCCGCGATTGATCGGAGGCAGGAAAGGGAACACGATCCCCTGAAGGTCTCAGCAGGAGGAGCAGGAATACCTTTATGGGAAAACTGCCTGTGACCATTCTCAAGTGTGTGTGATGGGCGCGAGCCTTGGGGCCTGCTGGTGTCGGCATCGTTGCTGGAAGCAGAGAGACATGCCCCCTGCGGAGAATGCCCGTCTGTGCCACCCCAGGAGCCGGGAGGATCGTTGGGAAACCCTGCCCGAGGAGGGATCTCTGGCTTCCGGCCCAGCTGCCTCCCCAGGGCCGACCCCAGAGGTAAAGCGAGGGGGCAGCACCCCGAACCGAGAGAGAGCTTGAGAGACTCTAAGCGAGACGCTGACAAGGAGAGAAAAGTGGCCACAGGGACGTCCAGGCCCCCCACCCTCGCTGCGGACTCGGCTCTGACCAGAACCCGTTCTAGCTTTTCCAGATTCTGGCCAGAAACTGCCAGCCATGAGCTGAGCCTCGAAGCCGGAGCTCTTTGGGCCACCCCCACCCCCCCTTCCCAGGCAGACAGGCTGGCCCAGGGAAGAACCGAGGGGCGCCGCAAGCCCTCCGGGAAGGCCGACTCGTGGGCCAGAGCCTCGGGCTTGGACTCAGGGACTCCCCGGCACCAAGAGAGCAGAAGGACAGGTTGAGGCAGAAACTCCGAGCGCCCTCACCCAGGAGGGGAGGGTGGGAAATGCTCGAGGCTTAACCGCAGAGGCCAGCTCACTGATTCACCCTCATTTGGGGACGGATCTGGGAAGATTTCTCTGCCTCGGCTGGAGCGTCTCCAAAACCATCTCAAGGAAGTGCTGGCTCATGGCACCCTCCCAGGACCCACCCGCCCGTCCCTTTGCGTCATCGCTCTCGGTGGCACAGAGGCCGGAATGCGTGTGGACGGGCCAGCTCTGGAGCCAGCTCTCAACCGGACCCACCGGGGGACTTGGCCACATGCCGGGGCGCCGGGAATCGCACAAGGAAGGACACCAGAGATCCTTGAGGCCACGACACAAAGACGCCTTTGTTCCTCCAGCTGGACTTTGGGGTGGAAGCGGAGGCTCCGAGGCATCTCGGGGGCACCAGTCGCTTTTCGGTGTCTCTGCGAGAGCCGGGGCTGCCTTTGTTTCCCCAGCGCTTGGCCCAGAGCCTGGCACACAGCAGGTGCTCATTAAATTCGAGCCGTTCACTGTCTTTCTGTTGCTGTTCAGTCTTTTCGGCCGTGCCCGTTCTGGAAGAGCCAGTGTGCCCTGATGGCATCACGGTCTTTGGAAAGACACCGGAGGAACCCGAGGAGAGCCTGCTGAAAGCCTCGCCTGGCTGGAGAAAGCTGGCCTGCAGCTGTCAGTAGACAAGAGCCGAGGCTGCAGAATCTCTCCAGTCCAGCCCACCAAGGTGAAAGCAATGAGTCAGAGAAGGCCAGAGGATTCGGGCTTGGCCACACGCGTAGAGGAGACTCTGTGCAGATTGCAGAGCCAGGCGATGGCCTCCCTCCTGGAGAGATGATCCGGGAGACGCAGAACCGCCCACGCCCGAAAGGAGCTTCTCCCTTTTCCACCTTATTCAAGTGAGGTTGGGCCAAAAAATCTAGGAAGGACCGAATGTAAGTTCACCAAAAAACCCTACAAGACCCCAAAGTCACTAAGGCACCACACTGGGCTAGTAATCGACCCCTCCCTGCCACAGGAGGAGCCTGAGAGCGGCCTTCCTCCATGCGGTGGTTTCTTCCTGTTAGAACACAGGGTCAAGGATGGGGCAGGATCTTTTCTTTTCTTTTTTTTTTAAATAATTTTTATTTTTTAGAAAAGTTATCGGGGGCAGCTGGGTAGCTCAGTGGATGGAGAGTCAGGCCTACAGACAGGAGGTCCTAGGTTCAAATCCGGCCTCAGACACTTCCCAGCTGGGTGACCCTGGGCAAGTCACTTGGAGCCAATACACAGAAGTTAAGGGTTCAAAAAAAGAAAATAAAGAAAAAAAGAAAAGTTAACATGGTTACATGATTTGTGTTCTTACTTTCCCCTTCATCCCTCCCCAACCTTCAACCTCCCCCCCCCCATGGCCAATGTGCATTTCCACTGGTTTTAACAAGTGTCATTGATCAAGACTTATTTCCTTCCATATTATTGATAATTGCATTGGGGTGGTCGTTTCAAGTCTTTGTCCCCAATCATGTTCGCATGAACCCATGTGTTCAAGTAGTTGCTTTTCTTCTGTGTTTCCACTCCTGCAGTTCTTCCTCTGAATGTGGGTAGCGTCTTTTCCATAAGTCTCTCAGAATTGTCCTGGGTCATTGCATTGCTGCCAGTACAGACGTCCATTACATTCGATTTTACCACAGTATATCCGTCTCTGTGTACAATGTTCTTCTGGATCTGCTCCTTTCACTCTGCGTCAGTTCCTGGGGGTCTTTCCAGTTCACATGGAATCCCTCCAGTTCATCATTCCTTTGAGGGCAATAGTATTCCATCACCAGCATATACCACAATGTGTTCAGCCATTCCCCAATTGAAGGGCAGACCCTTGTTTTCCAGTTTTTTGCAACCACAAAAAGCGCAGCCATAAATATTTTTGTCCAAGTCTGTTTATCTATGATCTCTTTAGGGCACAAACCCAGCAATGCTATGGCTGGACAGGATCTTTTCTTGAGGGTGGGGATGAAGCTGATCTTTACACGCTTCTCCCCCAAAACCAGAAATGGTTAAGAGCGAAGGTGGCAGGAATGGTCTAAGACCTCCTTTCTTTCATCTAACACCTACAAAGCCCTTTGCAACTGGATGGACAGACTGAGGTGAGAAAGCTTCCAAGATTTAACCCTTTGCCTTGCCTATGCACACCCAAGCAAACCTTTCCTCCTCCACACCAACGCCTCGGCCGGCAGGGGTCTGGAAGCTTTCCTGTGCCAAGGGAGTGGTGGCCCCCCCCGAAGACCGAAGATGCTGGTGTGTAATTGGAATTTTCTTCCCAGAACTCTCCTTCCCAGCATCCCATTTCCATTCTCTCTAAGTGCTTATGCTCTGGAGATAAGGTGTGGGTGTAACTCCTCCCTCCCTCTCTGCTCTAGGGAAGGCGGTTGTGGAGGCTGGGTCAGAGCCAGGCAGGACAGTTTTACCGCTGTGACTTTACTTGGGCTTTTTTATTCTTTTGTTTCTTCTACTTCGAGCGATGACGAATAAATCTGATAAAATATCATCCTTGCAGTCATGGGACATTCGTTTTCATCTTACGCTGCTCAGCAAGGACTTCAGTGACAGGGAGTCTCCCTGGCGGCTGTGCAAGCTTGAGTTTGGGCTTCGTCACGGGCTCTCCCCGAAAAGCTCAAAGACTGCGTGTGGAGCCTGATGCCCACTACGGACCAGCCGCAGCCAGCGACGTATCCCCTGACCAGAGGCACGCCGGATGCCGCTTGGAGGGACGGTAGCAGCACGGGCGGCCCACGCGGTTCCGGCAGGCGTGACAGAACTGGGAAGAGCAGTGAAGAGGCCGGCGTCCCTTCCCGAACGTCACCCAACTCTGCAACGGCTGCGATGGCCGAAGGCGGGATGAAATCGATCGGTGACACCCGAGGAGCCGGGCGGAAACACGGCTTGGGGCTCCCCCAGACGCCGTGCCAAACGCACCGAGACAATCTTTCTAGCCACGTTTGCTCGTCCGCAAGAAGAGGCGGCTGACGAAGGACCAGGAGAGGAGAGTCTGCCAGCAGACCGAGAGCCAACCGGCCCCTACGGTCGGCCCAAGCCGGGCAACGCTTGCAGATAAGGGAGGAGAGAGCCAAAAAGCCAGGAAGGGATCCCACAAACCTTCTGGGCCAGGCGGCAGGCGGTGCCTTCCTCTGAGCTGATAGCAGCCCTGGCTGTGGTGGGCTGACTTGGACTGTGGCAGAGTCCACACACAGAGCCAGGGGCAGCCCGTGCCGCCCCGTCGCCGAGCGAGCCTCCCGTGGTAACTGGACACAAAGGGCGAGAGCCGGGAAGAAACCAGGTGTTGGGGCTTCCGAGAGCTTCAGATGGGGGACGTCGGGCCGCTCGTGTGCTGGGAAAGCACTGCCAGCTCATGCTGCAGCCCTGAAGGCTGGGAGGCCTGGGGAGCCTCTGGAGCGTGTCTCTGTTCTCTTTCGACTGGAAGCCAGATCTTGGGGACGGCCGACACGCTCACCGGAAGGGCCACAGACTGTGGCCAAAGTGGGGGAAGCGCTCTTGAGCCTAGAGACGGCCTGGGAGGCTTTGTTTCGAGCCAGGACGAGGCTTTAAGAACAAACGGCTCAAGGACACGTCAGCCCTGGCAGGTGTCCAGGAGTCTCGAAGGCCTGCTGGCCGCCTCCAAGGAGACCAACAGCTTCAGTCTTTTGGCCCCGCAGCACGGAACACGCGAGGAACTTTGAGATCCGGACACACAGCCCAGTGGGGTCCGCAGGCACCATTCGGAGTAGCTGCAGACGGTTCCAGAATGAGGCTTCCGGCCTTGCGTCGTCTCTGCTCGGGGGGGTTTCTGCGTAAACCCCAACACTCACCTCTGGTCTTTGTAGCAATTCTCCCTCTTGGTTTTCTAACTCTCGCCTTCCCCTTAGAGTCAATACTGTGTGCTGGTTCCAAGGCAGAAGAGCAGTGAGGGCTGGGCAATGGGGGAGAAGGAACTTGTCCAGGTCACACAGCTGGGAAGTGCCTGAAGCCAGATTTGAACCCAGGACCTCCCGTCTCTGGGCTTGACTCTCATTCCACTGAGCCACCCAGCTGCCCCCTTGCTATCATTTCTAAGACAGAAATGGCAAGGGCTGGGCAATGGGGGTTAGTGACTTGCTGGGCTGCTCATTTGAAGAACAGGTCAGCGAGATCCCAAGAAGGAGGTTGCTTCCCGCCACTTGGGCAGCTCTTCTTCCAGGCCTCCGGGGGACACTCTGGCGGGGCCTCGGGTGCTCTTTTAGCCTGAACCGGCCCCAGCTTCCGCCCGCCTCCCCCAAAGCCCCCGATGCTGTCCGAGCTCAGATGTGTTGCTGTGCCTGAAAAGAAGGCCTTCTCCCTGCGAGTAAATCGGACCCCTTCCGTGCCAACCTGACAAACCACAGAAGCCCCAGAGCAGTTAGAAAAGGGCTGGCTTTAAGCAGGACCAGGGAGCCCCTGCTCTTCGGCCACCCCACAGACTCGGGGAAAACACCAAGAACGGGAATTCCATGGAACTAGGGAACTTGGGGTTCTGTTCTTCCCTTAGGGAATGTGCGGAATGAAGGACAACTGCCTGGCTACAGGAAGGCCAGCCCAAGGGCACCCAACACTCGACTACATCCACTGCTCCTGTCCAGGGTGTTCTGGGGTGCTTGG
This sequence comes from Gracilinanus agilis, assembly GCF_016433145.1. Lineage (NCBI taxonomy): Eukaryota > Metazoa > Chordata > Mammalia > Didelphimorphia > Didelphidae > Gracilinanus > Gracilinanus agilis. The sequence continues at coordinate 296,945,052 of NC_058135.1, read as the reverse complement.
TGGCCTGTTGTTCAGTTTGGAACTGTTGTGGGGGGCTAGAGGTGACCCCCCGGGATCCGGGAAGGGCACCCTTTGCAAGGATGCAAGACTCTGAAACTGGCTCCTGGGGGCTCTCCCATCAGCAAAGACACATTGGCAGCCAGAAGACCGGCACCACCTTCCAACAGAAAAAACTCACCAACACCCCCAGTCTAGTATGTCTTCAAGTCTGGGGCATCCAAGGTAGACTTCAGCGACTTTCTTCTTTTAGAGATGTCTCCTTCACAGTAGACAGGTGCCCCCCTCATTTCATTGCTGGAAAAGAAACCACAGGAAATCTAGAACCCAATTCTCCAAGAGGATTGGATGGCCTCTCTGCATATTGGCTCCTCAGTCTCCATCACACCAAATTCTGCTCTCAGCCTCCTTAGCCTGTCAGTCATTTGGGTCTGATGGAAATGTTCTGTGGGCGCCTAGAAATTCCTTGATACTGAGGCTTCGATTAGTGTCTAAAGCAATCTCATTAGCTGCCTTTTAATGTTTTATTATTCCTATTAGAATTCTCTTGTAGCCCGTAGAAATCTATGTCACTCTTGCTCAGTAAGTAAGTTGCTCAACAACACCAAAGTGTTACAAAGCAACATTGAGAAAAACAGCTACATACTCAATTAGAGAAATGAAAGAAAAAAGCAGAGTTTAAATCTACCTTGCCCATTCTCAAATCTAATCACCAAAAGGGTTAACACCTCCACTTAACTCACAGGTTGGGAGGTCTGTACTCGAGTGAGTGAAGAATCAGAATTTACTGATTGCCTCCTGGGCAGTCCTAAGAAAAGCATCTGTTGTGATTGGACACGTAAACTAGGAGGAAGGCACAGGAAGTGACACAAAAGAAGCCCCTTTAAAAGAGAGTTCAGTGAGTTCAGCTTCTCTCTTCTGGTTTGTGTCTTGGATCTGAAGGAGCCCTTCTTGTTCTGGACCTGGGACTCTGAGACCTTGGTGAGATTGTTCTTAAATCTTTCTCTTAGAATTACACGTGGTGAGTGTAAAGACTAAATCTTCCTGAAATTCCAGGGCCTTCTGGCCTTGGCCTCAAGGCCGAGCCTCTCTCAGCTGAGGGCTAATTAGATCTTCCTGGGTTAAACTAGAGCAGGGGTCTGCAAGGTATGGCTCTCGAGCCATATCTGGCTCCACCTCCCAACCAGCCAGCCAGGGCAGAGCCCCAGGATGTGCCCCAGGGGGCCCTTCAGCCCCTGCCCCATATTCCAGCTCTTTCTGCCTCCATCCTCCTCCTTCCACAGGTGTTTATAGCTCTCACAGCCAAAAAGGTTGCTGATCCTTGAACTAGGGGATAGGAGCAAATTACCTAGGGTGTTAGATTACTTATCCTATCTTATCCTCTCTCTCATTTCCTTATTTCCTCTTTCTCTTCTCATTTGTAAATGAACTTCCATCCAAGTCAATTTGACTTGTGGTTATTTCTTAATTCGATATTGATAATTATTCAATTCCCTGATGACCAAACCTTTTAATATTCATCCAATCAAAACCCCTTTTTACTCCTTACAGGCTTTTCAAGGTTTAGAAACCTGGAGGTGAGCCCATGTTCCTCTTGTGGAAAGAAATGAAAGGAAATACCTGCTAACACTAAACAAGAATCCTAATCGAGTAACCTATTCTAACACCCAAAACAACATTTCAAATGCTTGCTCAACACATCTCAGAGCATCGCCATGGCCAGATTCAAATGCTAAAAGCACTCATGTGACAATTTTGGTTTCAGAACACTTTTTAAAAAATATATTTTATTTTTTAGAAAAATTTTCCATGGCTACATGATTCATGTTGTTACTTTCCCCTCCACCCCCCCTTCACCTATCCCCCCCCCCAATAGCCGACACACATTTCCACTGGTTTCTTCATGTGTCATCAATCAAGACTTATTTCCATATTATTGATAGTTGCATTGGTGTGGTCGTTTCGAGTCTACATCCCCAATCATGTCTGCATCAGCCTATGTGTTCAAGCAATTGTTTTTCTTCTGTGTTTCCTCTCCTGCAGTTCTACCTCTGAATGTGGGCAGCGTCTTTTCCATAATTCCCTCAGAATTGTCCTGGGTCATTGCATTGCTGCTAGTACAGAGGTCCATTACATTAGATTTTACCACAGTGTATCAGTCTCTGTGTACAATGTTCTTCTGGCTCTGCTCCTTTCACTCTGCATTAATTCCTGGAGGCTTTTTCAGTTCACGTGGAATTCCTCCAGTTTATTATTCCTTTGAGCACAATAGTATTCCATCACCCGCATATACCACAGTTTGTTCAGCCATTCCCCAATTGAAGGGCATACCCTCGTCTTCCAGTTTTTTGCCACCGCAAAAAGCATGCTATAAATATTTTCATACAAGTCTGTTTATCTATGATCTCTTTGGGGTACAAACCCAACAATGGTATGACTATTGAAGGGCAGTCAGTCTTTTAGAAATCTTTGGGCATAGTTCCAAATTGCCCTCCAGAATGATTGGATCATTTCACAACTCCACCAGCAACGCATTAATGTCCCAATTTTGCCATATCCCCTCCAACATTTATTATTCTCACCTGCTATCATTTTAGCCAGTCTGCTAGGTGTGAGGTGGTACCTCAGAGTTGTTTTGATTTGCATTTCTCTAATTATTAGAGATTTAGAACACTTTCTCATGTGCTTATTGATAGTTTTGATTTCTTTACCTGAAAATTGCCTATTCGTGTCTCTTGTCCTTTTATCAATTGGGGAATGGCTTGATTTTTTATACAATTGATTTAGCCCCTTGTATATTTGGGTAACTAGATCCCTGTCAGAGTTTTTTGTTATAAAGATTTTTTTCCTAATTTGTTGTTTCCCTTCTGATTTTGGTTGCATTGTTTTTGTTTGTACAAAACCTTTTTAATTTAATATAATTAAAATTATTTATTTTACACTTTGTAATTTTTTCTAACTCTTGCTTGGTTTTAAAATTTTCCCTTTCCCAGAGATCTGACAAGTATACTATTCTGTGTTCACTTAATTTACTTAGAGCTTCCTTCATTATATTCAGGTCATTCACCCATTCTGAATTTATCTTGGTGTAGGGTGTGAGATGTTGCAGAACAACTTTAAAATTCAATTCAAAAATGAAAAATTAAGTTCAAATCTCTCACTTCCCCTTGACGAGAATGAGATGCCAATTTGACATTCTCATTTCCCCCATCTGGAGAGCGAGGTGCTGAGGATCTAAAAACAGCCTCCTTCATTCACTTTAACGGTTTCTTTCACAACCGTAACCATGCTCAGATGGCCTGGCCACTTCCCTCACATCCACCACCATTTGAGAAGTTTCTTTCAGATCCCTGGGACTCTGGTGCACTTTCAGGACATGCTTTCTCTCTCTGTCTTCCTCTCTCTGTGTGACTCAGTCCTAGATTCAGACACCACATCCAAGCCTGTTTGAGGTAGTGAGACCTTAGTGGGCTTTTCTTTTCTTTTCCTTTTTTCTTTTTTTAAATCCTCACCTTCCATCTTGGAATCAATACTATTTATTGGTTCTAAGGTAAAAGAGTGGTAAGGTTGGGCAATGGGGGTCAAGTGACTTGCCCAGGATGACACAACTTGGAAGTGTCTGAGGCTAGATTTGAACCCAGGACCTCTCCTCTCTAGGCCTGGCTCTCAACCCACTGAGCTACCCAGCTGCCACTGTGAGAAGCTTTAAAAAGCATTTTACGAGCGTTGATCCCCCAACCCTGAAGTCCTGGCATGTCAGGGCGGGAGGAAGCTCCCTCCACATTCATGGGCCTTCAGAGTAAGCACTTGGCGGCCACAGCACTCCGGCTCAGCCCCCAGAGCTTCCTCCAGCCCAGGAGGAACCTCCACACCCGGCTCTCTTGCTTCACTCACACAGCTGCGCGTGAGTGTGGAGGTGGCACAGCCAGGCTGAACCAAGCCCACCTGGGCCCAAAGCGCTGAGGCCGTGACTCGGCCTGCCGTGGGAAATGGCTGACATCCTTTTTCCTTAATGGTGCTTTTAGATCTCCTGCTTTTTCCTAGTTAGCAGAAGCTGCACTTGGGCTCTGTGTGCCCTTCCTCGCCGTCGAGAAGAGCTTGTGAGGCCGAGGCTGAAGGGAGGGGGGAGCACCCAGGCTACGTTATGACTCGAAAGGACACCCCAGCACCCGGACATGGGAGGGAGCATCAGCCAGGTGCAGCGGGACTCTGCAATTAAGGGAAGATCTTTACGCTTAGGGGAAATCCTCCAGCCCTGCACGTGCTCCCCTCCTCTTTTCCTGCCTCTTGAACACCCAGGGGAGGAGCAACCTGAGGGAGGGTGGAGAACCCCCAAAGGCCAAAGCCCAACTTGGCATCCTGCTTTGGATTTTCCATCACCCTCACTACACCATCTGTAACATCCTTGGACAAACACTTTCATGCCTTGAGATGAAGGGGTCTGAGGGGGGCAGCTGGGTGGCTCAGTGGATGGAGAGTCAGGCCCAGAGACGGGAGGTCCTGGGTTCAAATTTGGTCTCAGACACTTCCCAGCTGGGTGACCCTGGGCAAGTCACTTCACTCCCATGGCCCAGCCCTTCCCACTCTTCTGCCTTGGAACTAGTACACAGTGTTGATTCTAAGGCAGAAGGTGAGAGTTTAAATAAAAAAAAAAAAAAAAAAAGATGACGGTGTCTGAGTCACAACTCTTCGGGCGAGAACCAGCGTTTGGCCTCCTGCCACAAGACTCGCCCTCCTACCACAGGACTTGGTCCACAATTTGAGGACAAATCTGGGAGCTTCCCCTCCACAGGGTCTGCCGGGGCAGACACAGCTCTGGGATTGCCCAGGGGTCACCAAACTCCTGAGCGAGGAGTGGTTCACTTTCCAAATACACGAGATTCCACTCGCCCAACCAGCTTGCCAAGTTGAGTCCAGTCTGTGACTCAGTTAGTTTCTGTGGACGTCACACGTCTACCTACTTTGGCAGGTAGCTTAGGCAGCAACAACTTCGAAGCTCACCGGGGCTTCCAAATATGTGAGCCAGAAAAGACACAGAACCACTAAAGCAGCGACTCCCTTCTCCCTCTCCATGTGCACCTGAGGACGTTTGCTACCATCACCTGCCCCTCTGCCCGGCAGCTCAGCTCTGCTTCCTCCCTCCCCTGTCTGGGGTAAGGTGGGGGACTCACAGGCCGTCTGAAGGTTGTGATTTGGGCACTCAGTCTCTAAAAGGTTCACCATCACTGCCTTAGGATCTATATGAAAGAAAGGACAACTGAGTATTCACATAGAGTTTTAGCCCAGGGTTAGGGTACCTGGGAGCAGCCTAAATAACTAATAAGACAACAATAAAAAGGGTAACTCAGGGCTCCTATCTAGGGGGCTCAATGGGTGCTTGGTGGCCTGTTGTTCAATCGGGGATAAGGGTCAGTTTGAGAGTTTCTTAAAAGCAAGTTCTCATGGGAGAGGGTTAATTTTGGGTTTCATAAAACAAGGCTGTCAGTACAAATAGATTCTTCTCTTTTTTCTTTGATCTCTTTGGGATACAGATCTAAGAGGGGTATTGCTGGGCTAAAGGGTGTGTATGGCCAGTTTTATAACTTTTTGGGCATGGTTCCAAATTGCTCTCCAGAATGATTGGATAAGCTCACAACTCTACCAACAATGCATTAGCGTCCCTCTGCTTTCCTACATCTCTTCCAGCATTTGTCGTTTTCCTGTTGTCATGTTAGCCAACCTGAAAGGTGTAAGTAGTATCTCAGAGTTGCTTTAATTTACATTTTCCTAGTGAAAAGTTATTTAGAGCATTTTTTCATTTTACTACAGGTAGTTTTGACTTCTTTTTTTGAACCATCTATCATTGGAGAATGGTTCTGATTTTGATCATTTTGACTCAATTCCTTATATATTTAAGAAATAAGACCTTTATCAGAGAGAGAAACTTGCTGTAAAAAAGTCTTAACTTAATTGTCTATGGTATCTGTTAGCAAAATATCATTTCCCTGATTATCTCTATTAATTATGTGTATTTTTGCTTTGTCTGAGATCATTACCTCTACCTCTGCCTTTTTTTTTACTTCAGCAGAAGCATAATTGATTCTGTTCCATCTCCTCATTTTAACTCTGTGTGTGTCTTTCTGGTTCAAAAGTGTCTCTTATAAGCAACATTGTTGGACTCTGGTTTCTAATCCATTCTGCTATCTGCTTCCATTTATGGGAGAGTTTATCCCATTCATATTCATGGTTATTGTTATTGTGCACTTCCATTCATTCTGTTTTCTTGTCTTTATCTTTCTCTTTATTTCTGTTTTCACCCCATCCCTTCTCAAAAGTTTGTTTTGGGGGGCAGCTGGGTAGCTCAGTGGATGGAGAGCCAGGCCTAGAGATGGGAGGTCCTGGGTTCAAATCTGGCCTCAGACACTTCCCAGCTGTGTGACCCTGGGCAAGTCACTTGATCCCCATTGCCTACCCCATACCACTCTTCTGCCTTGGAGCCAATACACAGAATTGACTCCAGGACAGAGGGTAAGGGTTTAAAAAAAAAAAGTCTGTGTTGCTTCTGACCACTTTGTCCTTTAACCTATCCTCCCCTTTACCACTCTCTTCCTCTTATCCCTTTCTTTTTTTTTTTTTTTAAACTCACTTTCTGTCTTCTTTCTTTGATCATGGCTTTCAGGTAGACCAATAATTCTTAAATTGTCTCTCTGATCTATTTTCCAGGCCAGTTGTTTTCCATTAATATAGTTCATGTTTTCTTCTATTTTCTCATTCTTCTAATTTGGTTTTATTATTTCTTGAAGCCTCATGGAATCATTAGGTTTTACTTGCCCAATTCTAATTTTTGAGGAATTATTTTCATCAATGAACGTTTGTGACTCTTACCATTTGGCCCACTCTTTCCTCTATTATTCTTATCTCTTTCTTTAGCTTTCCTAGGCATTCTTGTTAGACATGTGTCCATTTTCTAGGTTTTTTTTTTTTCTTGTGAGGCTTTGCTTGTATTTTTATTCACATTGTTGTTATTGTTGGGGGTTTTCTGAGTTTGTGTCTTAGATTTTCCTGCCTGTATAATAGCTTTTTATGATCAGGTCCTCTGGTTACTGTTGTTGTTTGCTCATTTTTCCAGTCTATTTCTTGACTGTGACCTTTATGTTAAAGTGGGGTTCTGCTCCCCTGGGGGTGGGGAGGTGCTGCCCCAAGGGTTTTTTGACTGCTGTTTAAAGAGCTACTTCTGGGTGTCTGAAAGTCCTCAGTGCTCCCAAAGTGGTGTGATCTGGGGAGAGGACTGGCCATTGCATCCTGGTCTGTGCTTTACCCAGGAAGGGCTTCAGTTCTCTTGCAGTCATAATTACTTTTTCTCTTCTCTGCCCTGGAAAGACGACCAGGTCTCCTGTTTCCTTGTGACCAACTACTAGTGCCCCTCTCTGCTCTGGAACTGTGACCCAGAACTGTACATGGGCAATAGAGGTGCCAATCACAGCCAGTTCTGTGCCCGGTGCCAGCTCAGGATGCCCCGTCATTTCTTTCTGACCAACGTTGTCCAATCCCCCTCCCATCTCTGGGCTGAGAGCTCCTGCTGCTTTGGCAGCTACCTTCAAGGCCCAGGGCTGGAACCACCACTGTGTGCACTCAGGTCTCCACTCTGGTGACACAGACCTCTCCTACTCTCCTCCTAAGTGGTCTTAGGCTGGGAAAATGTCTCCAGGACCTTTTGTTGGTTCTGCTGCTCCAAACTTTTATTCAAAGTATTATTTTATTTTATTTTATTTTTTAGACCCTTAACTTCTGTGTATTGGCTCCTTGGTGGAAGAATGGTAAGGGTGGGCCATGAGGGTCAAGTGACTTGCCTAGGATCACACAGCTGGGAAGTGTCTGAGGCTGGATTTGAACCCAGGACCTCCCGTCTCTAGGCCTGGCTCTCCATCCACTGAGCTACCCAGCTGCCCCCTCAAAGTATTATTTTAAAGTTGTTTCAAGGGGAATGTTGGGGGAGTTTGGCTGGGTGGCTGCCCCTCATCTGCCATCTTGGCTTCACCTCTTAGATGATTAAGGGGAAGCACGTTGGTGGGGGCTCGTGAGGCGCAGCAGTAACGGCAAACACTTAGATGATTACTCCGGGCAGCAGCAATCCCCTGGGAAGCCAGCCTAGGAGTGTGGGAGAGTTGGGCGAGTATCCCCGGGGGGATGGACGGCTCTTGCCAGCCATTGCCCAATGTTTATTCCTCTCAGAATCCTGGTGCCCACCGCCCCCTCCCTCATACCAAGCCACGAGGCCCTCCCCACGCCCGCCCTCCCACATCCCCATCATCCCCCTTCTATGGTCCTTCTCTCATGGGACCCGTGCCCCCTCCCCCACTGCCTTGTCATTTTGGTCCCCCCACCCCCAACCACACAATTAACGGGTGCTTCCTGAGGGCAGGATCACAAGCAGGGTGCTGGCGCGGAGTAGGCACTTCCCAAATGCAACTTGTGTTAGGGAGAAACTGAGACCCAGACACGGGGAAAGGGCCTGGCTGGACATTCTGTTCCCTGATTCCCTTGGCTGCTTGGGCCTTCTCTTTCCGTCCTCTGGCAAATGGGGGCAATAAAGTCATTTGAGTGGGTTGGCTTTGTGGATCAAGTATGGGCCTTGGAGTCAGGAAAATCTGAATTCAAATCCTGCCTCAGATACTGACCTGGGCAAGTCACTGGCGCCAATAACAGCTCCTACCTCCCGGAGTGCAACTGCTGCTCCTGTTGTGGTTGTGGCATGAAGCACAGGCCTTTGGGGCTTTCAGAACTAGGAAAGAAGTCCAGGAATGCCTTCTGGGCTCTGTCGTGCTTCCTGTTTGTCCTGGCCCCCTTCCCGCCCCCCCAGGAGAGCCGACCAAAGGGAAGGAGATCGTAGCCCTCCTCTGACCCAAGAGGAAACAGGCCCAGACAGCCTGAGCCCAGCTCTGATGCCTCCTAGTTGTCTGGCTCAGTTTCTCTCCTTTCTCGCCTTGGGGCTCAGTTTCTCCATCTGTAAAATGGAGGAGGAGGAGGACTTGATGGTCCCCAAGGCCTCTTTCAGCTCGAGGTCCTCTGATGGGGTGGGGGTGGGGTGGGAAGGGGTTCAGGGAGCAGAGAACAGGGCTGGGCCAGAAGGGCCCAGATGATCCTGGAGTGGAGGGACCGCCGGGGAGCCCAGCCAGCATTCCTCCACGTCCCCCCCCCATGGGGCCAAAGAGCTTCCAGCTTCTCCAGCCCATCCCCGGCTCCTCTCCCTCTCTCCCTTACATAAGCAGTCACCATGGTGACGTGGCTATAAATATTTAAATTCAGTGACAAAAGCGCTGTTGGCCGGAGCTCTCGGAAACCATTTGTCGCTGATTGGAAACAGAGATTGCTCTTCCCTGGGCACAGCCGGAGAACCCGAGGAGGATGCGGCCATGCCTGGACTCCCTGGAGGGCCCGAGGAGGCTGGGGGTCAGCTCTTCGGAAGGCCGAGCCCCCTCTGGCCTCGCCTGCCAGTGGTCAGTGCCAGGCTTTCAGCTGGAAGGAGCCCGGGGCCACCATTTTAGAGGAGGAAGCCCAGAGATGGTCACCCAGCCATCAGGCGGCCCAGCTGCAATTCTGACTGATGCCAAAGCCGGGCTCATTGTCCAGGACTCTGGGGTTCCCTCGAGCTCTAGCCTCCCCTCTTTCCCAGCAGTGCCTGGCACCCTCAGGTGCCACAAACAGGGCAGGCCCCGCCTACCCCGGCTTGACCCTCGTCCCCTCCCCATCAGCATCAGCACCCCGGGGTAGCCCCTGAGCCCCTCGGAGCCAGTCCTATTCGCTCCCCGGCCTGGGCTGCAGCACAGGCCCATCTCAGCAAGGGGTGCCCTGGGGGACGGGCCCAGCACGGATGCGAGGCCAGGGGCAGCTAAGGGGGCCCGTCTCAGGTCTGTGGGGTGACACGGCGCCTGGGTAGCTGCCAGGAAGGGCCCCTCCTGGATCTGCCCCGGTTTTCCCAGTCATCTGGCACGGACGTGGAGGTGCCAGCAGGGCTGATTGCCCCGTGGGTGGTGGTTTCAATGGCGGAGGCTGGCTTTCTCTCTCTGTCTCTGTCTCTGTCTCTGTCTCTGTCTCTGTCTCTGTCTCTGTCTCTCTCTCTCTCTCTCNAATCTTAAGTGTTTTATTTTATATGTTCAAAAACATTATTCTGAGTAGGGAACCATAGGTTTCATAAGACTGCAGAAGGGGCCCATGTCTCTGTCTCTGTCTCTGTCTCTGTCTCTGTCTCTGTCTCTGTCTCTCTCTCTCTCTCTCACTCTCTCTCTCTCTCTCTCTCTCTCTCTCTCTCTCTCTCTCTCTCTCTCTCTCCCTCCCCCCAACCACTGCCATGCCCGGGCCTCAGCGGGGATGGCAGCTGCCTGTTTCCACCGGGTGTCTGGAAAGTCCATTTCTCAAGAAGAAAACCCCAAAGTCCCCGAAGGAAACAGAAACCCCCAAGCCTCGTTGCCTGGCCCCGAAGCCTTCCTTTCTGAAAGCTGGCAGAGACGGATTTGGGGAGGGGCTCTGAGTGCCCAGGGGTTCCTCTGGCCCTTACGGGCAGGCCGTTACGGGCAGGCCGCCGCGGTCCCCTGTGGGCTCCCAGAGGCAGCGGGCACTGTTTGGTTCAAGCCGAGGGGGGAAGCTCAGACTCCGGGCCAACACTGGGGCTTTGGACTATCCACAAATCAGGGCGCCCCTCCCTCCCCTCCTGCCCGGGTCCGATCCCCGCGTGCCTGCCGGTCTAAGGGCCTCTTTGGCTCCGTGGCTGTCTCTCTCTGCGGTGATCTCTGGGCTTCTGGCCCCCCTCCTTGCCTTCTATCTCTCACTCACCGGCTTCTGCCTTCCTCACCAGCCATGCCCAGGACGGCCCAACCACGGAGGCCTTTTCCTCGAATTTCAGGCCATCTGGTTCCGGCTTGTACTCGGGCTTCGTGTGGGGCAGCCTCTGCTCTGACTCATGTGGGCACGACGCGCTGGTTCCTCGAAAACAGAAGCTGCCCAGGAAGGCTTCGGAACCCCCTTCCCGTAGGACCAGCCCCTCCGCCAGTCTGGGAGACGCCCTCAGGGACCAGGCCGGCCCTGGGCCTGGGGCAGAAGACAAGAGAGGCTGAGCCCAGAAGTCCGAGCCGGTGCCGGAGATCCAGAGAGGAAGGAGAGGCCGGAGCAGGGAGATGCCAGAGGGGTGGGCAGAGACCCAGCCACGACGGAGGGCAGGAGGCCAGAGACATCCCTGGAAAGGGCAGGTCACAGGCGGCTCCAGAGGAGAGACGCTTCCCCCAAGCGGGGACCGGATGTGGCTGAGGTTCACCAGGCTTTAGATCGTCTCGGGCCTGGTACGTTCCCCGTCCGCCGGCCAGCCGTCACGGGCACGAACGGGAAGGCCGTGGTTCTTCCCTGTGAGCCCGAGGAGAAGAGGCAAATGCACAGAGGGCTGGCACCGGGCTCAGGCCGGGCTGGCCCAGGAGAGGGCGATTGGCGGCAGAGACACGAGGCAGAGACGTCGGCTTTGGGCGAAGGATGACGATGTCCAGGCAGGAGGAAAGGGCACGGGAGGACGTCCAGGAGGAGAGGATGCCGAGGACCCAGGCAGACAGCCGGGAGGCTGCCCGGGACGGAGCAAGCGCCGAGCGCGCCAGGCAGAGGCAGCGGTGGCTTCCTCTAGGACAGGCCCTGGCCGGGGGGCCACACGGCCCACTGGACAGGCCACTCAAGGGGTCACTGCGAGCCAGGCCGGGCTCACCTGGTTTTCTGCAAAGTGTCCGCTGCTCACCCGGCAGACGAGATGGGGAGACGAGGGCAGGAGGAGCACCTCGAGGAGGCATGGGTGGGGGGAGGCCCCCGAGGAGCGTGGCTCAGCCATCAGCCGGCAGTTATCTGTGCCTGGGACAAAGGTGTAGGTGCGCCCTTATCTGGCCCACAGCAGGCCCGGAGCACCCCGGGAAGCCCGCCAGGAAGCAGAACAACTGCCGAGTTTGGGCCGTTATCGCCCCGGACATTCAACACGCCGCCTTGGGGAGGCTGCGGGGGCAGACGGGGGCGGGACAGCCCCGGAAAGGCACCTCCAAGCACCCTCTTGGGCAGTGGCCACAGGGCCCACGGGGTGGGGTGGCTTCCAGGAAAGTGAGGCAAGAGGAAGGAAGTGAGAGTCTGGCCCAGCTCTTCGCCACGCACCCCGTGGGAGAACCGGAGGGGCCCTCGCCCGCCTTGAGTCTGGGCCACCGGCCGAGGAGCGCCGCCCCCTTGTCCCCCAGGACGCCTCGGACTGGGGCGCCCTGACGGGCTCCGCAAAAGGGAGCCCGACTCTCCTTGGCCTGGTGCGCCCACAGGGCTGACGCGGGAGCGCTTAGACCCATTAGGTGCCCGGCCCTGGGCGGAGAAAGGTGGGAGACAGCCCTGCCAGCAGGGAGCTGCCCGTCTAACGGGGGGCAAGAGGCAAAGGGCTGGGCCGAGGTGGCCCGGGGGGAATCCCAGGGGGAAGGAGCCAACGAAGGAGGCTAGAAGGAAGCCGCGAGCCAGAGCCGAGGCCGGGAACCAGGCAAAGCGCTGCCGGCCAGGACCTCCCGACACGGTCATTTGTGGAGAGTTTAAGCTTGCAAAGGGCCAGCCGGGCCGGGCAGCGGAGAGAGTGTGCAGGCCCGGAGTCAGGCAGGCCTGAATTCAAGCGTGGCCTCGGCCACTTCCCAGCCAGGTGCCCCCCGGCCAGCCCCAGCCCGCCTCTGCCCAGAAAACCCCCAATGACTGCATTAAAAGAAAGAAAACCTCAAATGGGGCTCGGAGAGCCCGGCACGTTCTCGCTCTCACTGGAGCCTCGCAGGAGCCCCGGGGGCTGGGGGGCGCCTCGGCCTGGTCCTCCACATCCTAGAGTGACTTGCCAGGAAGAGCCCACCCCCCTCCCCCCACGCTAACCACTGCGCCGCCTCCTGGGTCACTGGGCGTCTGTGGAAGAATGAGAAGAGTTGGTCCATGCTGAGGTCCATTCGGGCTCTCATTTGACCTATTTAATGCAAAAGGAAAGCTGTGCGGTTTGGCCAGAGACACCCGAGGGCCCGAGGACCCCCCTCTCATCGCCCTGAGCCCCGGAAGCCCGCCTCGGGCGACCTTTGCCCCCCATCGCTTCCGTTTCGGTCAGAGCCCGGAAGGCTGCTCTCAGCTCCCCTCTCCTTCGGCCCGTCCTGCGCTGGGTTGCTCTCCAGCCTATGGAGGCCTGTGTAAGCGCACAACAGCTGAGAGAATGGGGGTGCCCAGCCGTACCTCGGCCTGGGAGCTCTGGTCCCCCGAGCCCTTCGGCTCCCCTCTCCCTGGCTGTGGCCCAGGCCCGCCCCTCGGCTTCCCTCGACTCGGCTTGTTCAGGCGGCCTTTCGGAGAGGGGCAGAGACAGAGCCGAGGACGGGCCGACAGCCTGCGTTCCGGGGAGAGCCGGGGAGCTCTTCCTCCAGTGGTTGTGCCTGTCCTACGGGGCTGGGCGCCCCCAGAGGGCCATCTTCGGAGCTGGCTCCCCCCTTCCCTAGCTGCGAACTCCAGAGAGGGGAGAGCGGTTCTGCCTTCCTTGGTCTGTCCCTTAGCAGAGTGCCTAGTACACAGCGGGCGCTTCATGAGTGTTTGTGGGCAGCCTTCGTGAAGATGCTTCGGGCCGGCCATGCCCCGCCCCGGGCTCCCTGCTGGCACGAGGGTCTCAGCCCTGCCTCTTCACTGCCCCCAAGAAGAGGCAGAGCCACGTGGTCGGTGCCAGGTGCGGGCAGCACCCTCCCTCGATGTGGCCGCCAGGTGCCCAGAGTCCGGCCTGCCCTGCCCTGGAGGAGGCCTCCCCACCTTTTTTCCCCTTTGCACACCCCTTCCCTTCATCTGAGAATCAGCCCTGTGTATGGGCTCCAAGGCAGAAGAGTGGTCAGGGCCAGGTGATGGGGCTTCGGTGACTTGCCCAGGGTCACCCAGCTGGGAAGGGTCCGAGGCCAGACTGGAGCCTGGGACCTCCCATCTCTGGCCACCCGGCCACCTAGCTGGCCCCTCCGGATGCTTCTTTCACACGTCCTAGGACTTTCCAGGACTCAGAATCCAGCCTGAGGGCCCCCAGGGGACAGACTCCGTCCGGCCTCTTCCCTGGTGAGCCCGTGGGGCACGTGCCCGTCGGCAGCCCTGCAGGTGCCCTCTTGTGATCACCCACACGCTGGCCGGCCAGTTCTTTTAGGACTTGTGTTCCTCGGCTCTCCCACCGCAGACCTGCTGGCCTCGGCCACGGGCTGCCCGCGAGCTCTCCTCGTTCCTTTCTCTAGAGGCCAAAGCCGGTCCCCGTGGGAGGCCGCGGGGGGCCGTGCCCGGAGCCCCCCTTGGGCCCCCCAAATGCTCATCCACCGGGAGCCCCCATTGGCTGTTGGCAAAGCTGATTCACGAGGAGGTTTGGTCCAGAGTCTCCCCCTGCCTGCACAGGGATGGGGGCGGGGACCCCACCCGAGGCCCCTGTGGAGGGGACGTGCGGGGCAAAGAAGAGACTCCCAGCTCCGGGGACCACGAGCTCTTCTCTCTGGCGGGCTTCGGCTTTGTTCTTTAAACCTTTACCTTCTGTCTTAGAGTGGCAAGGACTGGGCCGTCGGACTTAAGTGACTCGCCCAGGGTCATACGGCGGGGAAGTGTCTGAGGTCACATCTGACCCCAGGTCCTCCGGACTCCAGAGCTGGGCCACCTCACTGCCCCTCCATAGAGGCTGCCCTTCGTAGGGTCCCCAGCTGGTTCCTTTCTGTCCGCAGGGGCTCTGCCCCAGCCGGCTCTGGCTCTCCTGCCAGTCCTGCCTCCCTGGTGGGTCCCCTTCCCTCCGCGTTCAGCCCCGGCCCCTTGCTGCTCTCTGAGGGGCTGAAGGGCATCCCCCAAATCTGCAGGGCGGAGGCCCAGGCCCAGGGCTGCGTGTGAAGGGCTGAGCCAATCCCAGGACCCAACGCAATCAGCCCACGGGCGGCCTGGACCTCCTCGGGCGGCTCTGCCATCCAAGAACACAATTGCACCTGATGAGTGCCCGTGGGGTTCAGGCCTGGGCGAGACTGTGTGTGTGACTGTGTGTGTGTGTCTGAGTGTGTGACTGTGTGTGTGTGTCTGAGTGTGTGACTGTCTGATATGTGTGTGTGACTGTCTCTGTGTGACTGTGTCTGACTGTGTGTGTGTGTGTGACTGTGTCTGTGACTGTGTGTGTGTCTGAGTGTGTGTGTCTGAGTGTGTGACTGTCTGATATGTGTGTATGACTGTCCCTTCGTGGTCGCCAAATTATAAATATGAAAAATGATAAAGGCTGGTATAAATATATAAATTAGTATTTTAATTAAAGCCATGTTGATAGATAAAATCATTAGACCACGCGCTTGTAAGCATTCAAAACTGCCGCCACCATACTGCCTCCTAGCCAAGTTCCTACTCGCCAAAGAAGAGAGCTTGCTGGCAAAGAGACACTCCCTCCTAACCCACGAGATTTAAGCTCTCCCCTGCGTCAAGACGTCGGAAACGGAAATCAGTTGGACCATGTTGGATCAAGGGAAATGTAGTTTTGATACATTTCCCTTGTCCATAGAAATATATACATTTTTAGATGGTTTTTTCCAATTCCTTTTTACA